>NC_053409.1:27662538-27897918 GCF_016859285.1 Xiphias gladius
GCAGCTGGTGGGGGTCTTCCTGCAGCGTCACGACCCCACCCTCAGCCAGCTGGCCGTCGTCCTCGGTTACGCCAACAGCTGCGCCAACCCGCTGCTCTACGGCTTCCTGTCCGACAACTTCCGCCGCTCCTTCCAGAGGATCCTGTGCCTGCGCTGGATGGAGGCCCCCGAGGAGCCCCTGGACTACCTGGACTACTACAGCACGGCCCTGAAGAGCCGCAGACTCAGCCTGGACCAGGACCAGCAGGAGGGTCGGGAGCAGGACCTGGAGAACAGGACCACCACCCGTCCCCTCCAAACACCAGCACCGGGGTGTAGTCCCAATCCCGCTGACACCTCCAAGATTTAAAGGACCAGACTGTCTTTTTTATGTTGTAGTCCTGCTGAAGCTCGAGGTTTACGTTCGGAGTCGGTGTCTGTACGAGTCTGCGGGACTTGGTCAGTTGGTGATATAGGATGTTGTTCGTGGGCAGACGTGAACGGTCCAGGTGGACATTCGTGCTGGGTTGAAGGGACTCTGACTCACTGGAGGACTGTATGGACATTTAGGCCTCAGAGGAGCCCGTGTCCTGCCTGGACTGCTACAGCAGGGCACTGAAGAGCTGCAGACTCAGCCTGGACCTGGACTTAGAGCACAGGAACAGGACCTGTCCCCGCAGGTCACACTACAGCTCCAGGATGTAGTCTGAATCCCATTGACACCTCCACGGTTTAAAGGATCAGGCTGTGTTTTTTATGCTGTAGTCCCACTGCAGCTCAAGTTTGACTTTTTGCATCCACATGAGACAGGAGACGTTTGTCCCATCATCTGTCGAGGTCCATGAGGGTCCACAGGGATGTCCACAGCCAAACATGTATGACATCATGGACCAAACATGGATAGTGCTGGAGTTCAGTAGCACTTTATTGAATCTGAATCCACTTGAATCCCTTATTGAATCTCATTAAGTTTCTTTCATCAGTTGTCAGTTGTAAATAAAGCTCTGTCATCAGCTGTTGGACCAGAAGACAGAAATCCTTCAGTTTTTAGTGGGAGCTACTAAATTAACATTAGTGAAGCCTAATTAATGCTGACGACCTGTAGCTCCAACCTGAGCCTGAACATGAGCTGAGCAGCAGAAGATTTGAAATATTGATTACTGATTGATATTGATTGTCGTGACACACTGAAAGAACAGCTGGAACAAACTGACTTTTACACCTGATTCTTCACAAATTACTAGACTCGGATACTGGCGCTCCTGATCCAGAACTTTGAGCTTAGTGAGTTCCAGATATTGATCTGATGCATTAAAAAGTTAAAGTGGGACTCTCCTGTATTTAACGAGCTGCGATCAGCTGATCGTTTCTCTGGAGAAGAGTCTCCACTCTGTTGAACTACAAAAACAAAGGTCACTGCCGGTCATAGAGAGATGTTATAGAGTGATGTGTCTTTTCACTCTCAAACCATCTTTGACAGAGTCCAGTCAGCGGCTTGGAGAGACCCCAATAACCAGCAGACTAAAGTTTCACATTAATTAACATTAATCGGCTACTGCTGGTGTAATCTACCGCCACTGAGGTCTTCGTTTAAACTGGAGAAGCTGCTGACGTTACCTGGCTGTTTTCCACAGTAAAGAGGCAGCCAACCAGGAACCGGATCCAAGTGGAACAATCAGAACGCAACCCTATTCATGGACGGATCACATGGGTCAGTTTACATATGATGTGTCTTTGAGCTCAGAGGGGTAGTCCTGCAGTCTGGTCACGTAGTCACGTGGACGTCTACACATAGGTGAAAGTAATTTATGTCACACAGACCCTGGCGGTGGACCACGTGGCTGCCGAAACTCTAATTTGACCGTCTATGTGGACCTCCAGGGAACCCTGCGTGTCCGGCCTTAACCTCCCATCCTGCTGATCGTTTTCCAGATCAGCCATCAGGTGTCAGATTGTTTCTATGAAAGTAAAATTGCAGAGAATAAAAATCCATGTTGGCTGACATAGTTGGCAGTTTTCTCTTGATATGCAGCACTGAAGCTGAAATAATAAGGGACCAACGGTGGTTCCTGCTGCCTTGATCTTGTGGAGGGGACCTGCATCAAAATCTAGTCTTCTAACCTTTATTCGTTCGGTTCATACTGTGCTCACATGGTGCCCGTTCCTAAGTCAATCTATAGCACTTTTCACAAGGTTTAGCCACTAAAAGTGAAGTCAGGATTTTCTTTCAAAATAAAGCCATGAAAAGTTTTTATTTTTCAGTGAACTTCATCCAAAGTGCAGTAAAGAGAAGAAACCTAAATCAGATCAGTATTTGCTGTGACCCCCCCCCCCCCCCTTTGCCTTTAAACCAGCACCAGGTCTCCTCGGTGCACCTGCACACAGTTTTTCAGGTTCTCGGCAGGTAGGTTGTTCCAGCACCTTGGAGAACCTGCCACGGTTCTTCTGTGGATTTAGTCTGTCTCAGTGTCTCCTGTCTCCTCATGTGATCCCGAAGGCTGCGTGTTTGGACTCGTTGTCCTGCTGCTGGATGAATCTGGGACCAATCAGATGCTTCCTGATGGGACTGATGATGGAGAAGAATCTAAAGTGTCTAAAACCTTTGGACGGTACTTTGGTCTTAATTATTCAGGGGGCTACAACTCATTTTAGCCCCAGAGGTTCATCCAGCCTTGTTGTATCTGCTTTAACACACAGTGATAAAGATGTACTGTAGCTTTGACTGAAACATAAATCTTGAACTCTGACTGTGATGATTTTCTCTCTGCAAGATGATTTTTAAAGAAATAAACTGAAACAAGACAAATATAACAACCTGACGAGGATTAAAAAATAAATAGTTGTAGTTAACGTAGTGAAATATGAAGCAGGATGTGATGTTTTCAACAAAATGAACACATGATTGTGATGATGTCACATTGAAGCTGTTTCTTCTTCAGGTGTGTCAGCTGTCGCCCCACCCCCTGCTCTGAGTCATACAGGTGGATTTGGACCAGCATGCACTGCTACTTTGCTTTGGTGTTCTTGACCTTTGACCTCAGTGAATGTAGAGTAAATGTGGCTGGTTCATTCCCAGTAAATCTACAACTCATGTTTTTATTGGGTTTTTTTTTTTTTTTGCTGTTTTCCATTCGCTCACACTGTAAAAGAAGCAGAATCAAGAAAAATTAAAGATAAAACAAGCTGAGTTGAAATAGAAAGAAAAGAAATATTCTCACTTCAGGAAAGAAATTTTTAAGGAGACAAGATTTCCAGGTCTGAATTTACACACACACACAAATGACTTCACAAACAGTAAAAGTTATTATTTCCTGTAACTAATTAATTCCTGTTTGGTTGGTTGGTTCCAGGAATGTAACCCTGTCTCCTACAAAATGTGTTAAATTCTCACACACTTCTTCACACAAACATATTTTCTGTGTGTCGCGACAAAAGTACATTCTCACTTTCTAGTTATAAAGAGAAATTTTTTTTCTTGTTTTTACAAGATCCGTTTCATATCCTAATAAGATGTTTTTTTATGTTATTTTGTCATTTTTCTCGTTATTACATGATCCCAAAGTTTTCAGGCTATAACGACAAATACCTTCATCTTGTTATTTTATAAAACAAAAGTACCTCGTTAAGACAAAACCTTTCTGGCTAGAACATGAAGAGTTGATTTGTTGTTGTAACAAGAAACTTCCATCATCTCCTGAAGAGACACCAATTGTCCTCTAACATGATTGATGAACATGTAACACGAGGATGTTGTAGACATGTCGCAGGGAGTTTTCATGTATGTCGGTTGCTTTCGTTTTGTTTGTGTCCACTAAAAACAAGATAACGAGATCAAGTGATATGTTGTGGAATAATTTGGTATTTTGTGATAATGAGAAAACATGACATTATAACATAAAAAATCTTGTTTAAACATGAAAAGGAGAAACTTTCTTGTTATAATGAGAAACTGAGGAAGTGTATTATTGTCATAGTGTCGTTGCCGTAGATCCATTAATTTATGATGTTATTAATAAATGAACCAGCAGTAAGCGAGACAATGTTCATCAGAGCAAATTTAGGACAGTTAATCCCGACACCATCGCTAATGAACTGATCCCAAATTGATCCAGGATCAGCAAGTCTGATCGTGTTTCTACACAGTGTAAACTTTAGCTTTATTCATTTATTATTGAGTGATTCAGTGTTTATTATAACAAAAACCAATCATCAATCATCATTGAGGTAAAGTTTCCCTTTTTTGTTTTTTACTGACTTCAGAAAAAATACAGAGTTTTAGAGCAGGTTATCATCATTATTATTAGATTAAACTGAATTTTACCTGGTTTTTATGTTCACACTTGTCCAACAGCTGTTGCGATTGAGACTACAAGTACCGCAGTAAACGGGTCCTCTGATCTTTAACATAAGATGAAGATTATTTAGACAATGAAATGCCTCTTCTTCGTCAATGATTAATAAACTCTGAAGAGTTCTCTACGTGAAATCTGTTCAATCTACACTCAGCTGTCAGTTTATTAGGAACAGCAGCTCAACCTGAGTCAGTCTGGTCCCACAGTCCTGTGAAAATCCTCCTTCATGAAGCTTCCGATGTTCAGTTTGTGTTCAAAGTGTCTCAGAAGTGTTGATTCACCTGTGTGACCAGTTTGGAGGCTGCAGTTTGTGCTGCTGTTGAACTGTAGTGCGTTACACACGGAGGTGTTTCTGTTGTTTGGTCTGTCCTCATTGACTTGAATGCAGTGGACAAAATAACAGGAACACCTGTCAACATAACGCAGACACTTTGAACACAAACTGAACATCGGAAGCTTCGTGAAGGAGGATTCTCACAGGACTGTGGAACCAGACTGACTCAGGTTGAGCTGCTGTTCCTAATAAACTGACAGCTGAGTGCACAACCGATAACCAGGCGTCCTGATCAATAACCCTAACGGATGGAGGTGAGGAAGATTTCCTCCTCCTCTCCATCAGGACTTTAAAGTCTCTGTAAAGCTGCAGGATGATGATGATGGTCTATAATCTGCAGTGATGGACTGAATCAGTGAATCTGATCGATAATGTTGATGATAAAAGCTTTTCTCTGATGAAATCTGAGGATTTATGTTCCATCTCATCACAGAGTCGACCTGCAGCCGATTCATTACCTGATCTGCAGTCAGCCGAGTGAAGGTCACCTCCCTGATGATGAGCAGCTGTTGGACAGCTGGCGATGTAATAAATGATTCAAGATTCAAGAACTTTATTGTCATTGTGAAAGCACAACGAAATTTCAATTGCATCAACCTCAAATGGTGCATTTTATTTAAGACTATTCACAAAGAATAAATAAGACAGGAATGAGATAGAAATATAAAATCTCAGAGATAAAATGTAGAGAATCTAAGCAACAGAGATACAAAATATAAGCGATATAAAGCGTAAAATACAACTAAGAATAAAAATAAAATACAACTAACAAGGTTGCAAAAGCATTCAGCAGAAAAAATGCAGTATAAGGTGCAGCGTGACAGACCTGAAGGGATGGTGTATTAGGGTGTCGAATGACGTGCGTTTGGTGTCGAAATATTGCACATAACCAGTCGCGCAAATTTACATAAGTAAATATTGCACATGCTCAATGATGGCAGCACATCGGTCTCGTCAGATTGAAGAGATGTCTGAGTTCAACAGTACCGCAGCTTTTGGGAAAAAATAGTGGTTACTGGATATAATGTCATTTCTATGAGTACGTGCATCGCCCTCTAACGGGCTTCGCTATTGGTTAAGCCGTTAGAGGCTCCGCCTCAGTGCCCTGAGACAGATCTTTGCACTCACTGCCCGAATCAGGGGGTAGCGACCGCACACTGCAGTACCCTATAAAACCCCAGCACATCTTAGCCCTTTGGAACTCAGCAGCGTACACCAAAAAGGGGGCCAGCTGGGCCTGCAGCTAGAGGGCTAGTCACGTACTCATAGAACTAGAGTTATGTCCATTACCTTCTATTTCTGTTTCATACGTGCTCTGCCCTCTAACAGGCTTCACTGTTGGTTGACACCGAAGGCGAAGGCTGCTAGGGATTGATAAAGTCCCACCTGGACCCCAGCCTGGACCCCTAAAGGCCAGCACCTGGCTTGGTAAGAGAAAAAAAACAAAAAATTAGCCTAGTCCCAGTTTGGGCACCACCCACCTAAGGGTCCCAAGGACACATAGCTACCACATTAGGCGAAGACAGTAGCTCCGTGGCGTCAACCTGCCTCAGAAGGCGCCCCAAGCACCAAATGAGACACCGAACCAGCAGTCCTGTCTCTCAGGTATGAATGTACAAAGGCGAAAGTGGAAGACCAGGACACAGCCAAGCAGATATCATCCACTGACACATCCCCAAAAAAGCCGTGACCACCCTATTGGAATGTGCCCTGAGGCCCACTGGGGGGGGTACGAGCCATGGGCTCATGCTTCGGCAGATTGGATTGCAAATCCAATGAGCGATCCGCTGAGCAGACAGTGGTGCCCCCTGAGCCCACGTGCCATAGCAAACAAAACAACTGACTAGACTTCCTCAGGCCCTCCGTGTGGTCCACATAGCAGCACAGCGCCCACACAGGGCAAATAGTGTGTAGGCGCTTCTCCTCCTCGCTACTGTGAGGTGGGGAACAAATGCCTTCAACCGAATGACTGAAGGAGGAAGTGATGACCTTGGGCTGAAAGGATGGGTTAGCTTGCAGTTCCACCACGCCCCTGTCCTCGGTGACACATGCAGGAGGGATGCACCGACAGAGCACCGAGATCCCCAGCCCTCTTACCAGAGGCAAGCGGCAGCAGGAGCACAGTCTTAATCGCCACCAATTCCAGGCCCTGCTGCTCCAGTGTCTCAAAAGGTGGGCCTGTGAAACCATCTAACACCGTCTGCAGGTCCAACTGGGGAACAAGATGACCGGCAGTGGGCCTCGCTGTGTGGACCCTGTGCGGAAAGTGTTTGACCAGTACGTGGCTCCTGGCCACGAAATGGTCCCAACCATCATGGCCAGGCGAAATCGCTGCTGTGAACACCCACAAGGTGGATGTTGCGCGACCTCTGTTAACCCCCCCTTGCAGTAACTTCGGAATGCTTTGCAGACGACACGTATGTGGGTTGATGGCCCTGCTCTCACACCGGTCAGCAAACATACGCCAACATGACCCATAAACCCTGGAGGTGTTCTGGATAGTGGAGATCAACACAGCTGGCAGGCCCAGCTCTCTCAATCTCTCACCCTGAGCCAACACCGAAGGCAGATCTGTAATCTCCTCTGGCAGATAACTGACCTCCGGCTGGTCAGTAATCCGCTGGAACTCCAGGCCAAAGAGCGACTCAGTGGAAAGTAGCAGATTCAGCAGCCGGCGTCATTCATTCTCCTTCAGGGTGGATAGATCCAGCCAGAGGTGCCTCTGACCCACCTGAGTAGCTCGCATAGAGCGGCTGCCATTTATGGCGAAGGCCTGAGACATAAGGAGAAACGTTGCAGCTATTGTTTCCAGAACCTCCTTTGCTGACATCTTGGTGCGTTGGTCGGTGAAGGTGTCCAGAGCGCCAGCCAGGAAAGCCATCTTGCTTGTCAGTGCTAACCACCTGGGAGTAGCAGCGGTCGAGCACGGCAGTCGTCATTCTGGGGCGGCGAGCCCATCAGTCAAACCATCCTGAGGGGCTTTGACAGCAGGGGTGGAGGGGGAGTGTTACAGAAATACACACTCACACACACACACACATCCACACACTCATACACACTTGTGTCCATCACTTAAAGGGACATTGCACTGACTTCATGAAAACCGGCTCGTCCTTAAACTAGGTCTGAAAACTACAGTTCACTGATTCCCATTGTGGGGACTCTCCGGCCAATTGTTCGCAGAGGAGAGGTGAGTCCCCACATGTGACGGCGGAGAAATGAATGTCCCCACAACATGAGTAATACATGTTCACACACACACACACACACACGCAGTCAGACAGCCTGCCGAGTGGGAGGACAGTTTCTGCTGCGACGCCACAGAAAGCAACAGATTTGGTTTCCATGGAGATGTTAACACAAACCACAGACACACACAGACCATCACATAATGGTGTACTGTAAATGTGATGATCTGTAAAGTCTGATGGATCAATAGATCAATATCAGTCAATATCAGGTCATTACATGTTGGTAGATACACAAATAGAAAAAATGTCTGTGTTTGACAATGTTTCTAGCCATTATTTAAAATAATCAAAACCCTCAGTTATGTCTGCTGTTCCTGTCATCTTTGATAATAAAGTTTTTTGTTCTATCTATCAATCTATCTATCTATAGCATACGGAAGTATTTTCAGCTTCACGTAGTTCCAGTATCACAGTAAAAGTACTGTCTGTAGTTACAGTATCACAGTGAAAGTACTTCCTGTAGTTCCAGTGTCACAGTAAAAGTACTTCCTGTAGTTCCGGTATCACAGTAAAAGTACTTCCTGTAGTTCCAGTGTCACAGTAAAAGTACTTCCTGTAGTTCCAGTATCACAGTAAAAGTACTTCCTGTAGTTACAGTATCACAGTAAAAGTACTTCATGTAGTTCCAGTGTCACAGTAAAGTACTTCCTGTAGTTCCAGTATCACAGTAAAAGTACCTCCTGTAGTCACAGTATCACAGTAAAAGTACTTCCTGTAGTTCAATAATCACAGTAAGAGTACTTTCTGTAGTTCCAGTATCACAGTAAAAGTACTTCATGTAGTTCCAGTGTCACAGTAAAGTACTTCCTGTAGTTCCAGTATCACAGTAAAAGTACCTCCTGTAGTCACAGTATCACAGTAAAAGTACTTCCTGTAGTTCAATAATCACAGTAAAAGTACTTCCTGTAGTTCCAGTATCACAGTAAAAGTACTTCCTGTAGTTCCAGTATCACAGTAAAAGTACCTCCTGTAGTCCCAGTATCACAGTAAAAGTACTTCATTGTGCAGGGACCTGTCTCCTGTGACTGGTCTCTGATTCTCAGATCATTGATCCTGAGTCACGGAGGCTTCGGCAGCGTTTTACTGGTGGAGCTGCTTTTAGCTACGTCACAGACAGGGAGAGAGTTCAGTCCACTGGTTCCCAACCTGGGGGTCGGGCCCCTCCAGAGGGTCACCAGGTGAACCTGAGAGGTCATCGGATGATTCACGGGAGAAGACAGAAGAAGAAGCACAGCTCCGATTCACTGATCTGTTTTCAGTGTTTGGAAGTGAAATATTGATCATTTGAACAGTTGAAATGAAACGTGATGAAAGTTTAGAGCAGGAAAAAACTGAAAACATCTCAGAGATTGAAACATGGAGCTCAAACTAGACACTGAAGGGGTCGCAAGACAAAAAAGTTGTGATCCACTGATTTATCTTTTAACAATGTGATGAATTTCATGAATTCGATGATGTTACATAGTAACATAACATTTATTTGGGTATTTTTTAATATTTCTGAGGACAGAGGTCATTTTCCCTCCAGTATGTGAGGACTCAAATACACAAACGTCTTTTTTGTGTCACACTGGGAGACGTGAAATGTAACTGATAGATAATCCACACTCAGTAAACACTGACCTGTTTCATTTCCGGTTGAATCAGCGTCGTTGCCTTAGATTTTTTCTTTATCAGCTGCGTTTCCGTCAGACTGCACCTGTTCGTGTTTGAGATCGCATTAAAAAAAGCCACGTTTACTGGGATTTACACAAGCTTTGTGTTTCATTATTACCCAAAGCAGTGTTATGGATTTTGGGTCAAAGATTTAATGTAAACTACAAAGAGAAAACTTCAGCTATTCTTGTCGGAGGGTTCATTTGTTGGCCTACAACTGCTTTACACTGACACTGTAGTTTGTTCTGTTGTTTCTCTCTCTGTGTGAAAACTCATCACACTTCATTAAACACTAATCAGCTCCAACGGAGGAGAAATAATTTGAAACAGTAATGAGCTCGGATTGATTCATTATTAAACCCGCTGACATCACAGTTGTGATGGATCTGCTCTGATGTGGACTGGACTCTGGACTTCTGACGTGTTTGTTGTATAAACGAGTCATAAACCGACAGGACGGCAGGACCGGGGTGTATAGCCTCGGCGTTGTGTTTCTGTCGGATCTGATTCCGTTATGTGGCAGCAGACCACACTGACCTCTTACCGTCTCGTCCTGCAGTCTGACGTCTCTCAGCTCACAGGTGGATTGTGGGTTGTGTAGTCGTCTGATAAACCGCTGGATACGGAGAGAAGACCGTGACCAGGGACCCCACCTCCGTCTGTGCGGCTCCCAGAGGGATGATTAAAAGTTTATATCAGTGTGTCCGGAGAGATGAATCTCTGAGGCAGAATTCAGACTGACACACAGCTACAGTCACAGCAACAAAGAGAATCTGAATCTGCGTCTGTTGCAAACATTTTTTTCCTCAGTACGAGCTGTAAAATGTGTTCAGCACCGATGGGCAGAGTTTCTGTAAATCAGTCTATCGACACTCTTAAAATGAGATGAAGCGTTGGATCTTAATACCGAGGAATTAGTGAGAGAGAAACATCGAAACGAGATCTGAGAGCAGCAGAGACCGAGTAAATTCCGGTCCTCGACTTCTGTACTTTACCTCAATAACAACCCGAGGGGGAACCAGCAGCAGCAGACCTCCTTCATCTTCATCATCGTTCCAGCAGGTGGCAGCATCCGCCTGACAACACAGCCGAGCCACGTCGATGAATCCAAGAGTCAGAGCCATGTTTCATCAGTTGTTTCATCGGAGCACGGTTTTCTTTGTTGGGACATTTCTCACAGTCTGTTTATTAAACTCTTTTAAATAGAGCAGAGCACAAGAAGAACAGAAGCACAGGAAACAAGAGGCGCTTCAACTTCACTTCGATTCAGTTTGACAAATTAAGATTTTACATCTTTTTCGACACATTGACGGGTTCATACCTGTGATTTACACTGGTCCTGGTCCACACCGGGCGCTGCTTCAGACCGGGGTCACGAAATGGTCCTCATCAGTGTGTAGAACAGCCCGACTCCCAACGCCACTGCAGTGTAACAGAGTTAGACCAGATTCAACAGAGCTGCAGGTCTCATTACAGACCAGTGTCTCAAAGACCTCATTAAGACACTGCAGCCCGCAGTGTTCTGGTGCCACAATCTGGAAAAAACTGGTGTCCAGGTATTCAAATGGAAACGTCAACCTGGACACCAGAGCGCCCGTTCAACCCGTCCATATGTTTTCATTGTGTTATTTTATATGTTTGGTTTAATGGGGTGTGATGTCCCTGCGAAGCTGTGCCGATACTGAGAGGATTATCCTCCTGAAACCAGCCTGAAGTGCAGTGTGTGTGTGTGTGTGTATTTTTTTTTTGTTTTGTTCAGGTGAGACTGGAGGTCAGAGGTCACCTGATCCAACCCTGATCTTCAGGTGAGAAACTTCAACCATCAGTGTTTGACCTTCAGGTAAACTCACTCTCCTCTGGACTGAACAATAATGACTGACAGCAGAGGAAGCTGGGAAATAACTCACAGTGTGTGTGTGTGTGTGTGTGTGTGTGTGTGTGTGCGTGCGTGCGTGCGTGTGCGTGTGTGTGTGTGTGTGTGTGTGTGTGTGTGTGTAGATAGTTGAACTGTTGAACAGTTGAAGAGTTCAGGGGAGAAACAAAGCCATCAACATGACTTAATAACAGGGTGTAACACACACACCCACACACTGTGTGTGTGTGTGTGTTAAATCACATCCTGTTCTGACGTGATGATCCTGCAGTAACTCATGTCTACAGTTTACATACGTGACGCTCTTACTAAAGTCATAATCAGATCAGATCGATCAGAACCGATCAGAATCTATCGATTAACTGTCCTTGTTCGAGACAACACCCCTGTCATATCATTGTGAAACAGTTTCTGTCGGGGGGGGGGCACGATACCTGACAAGATAGTGCTGAACGATGGAAATCTTGATGAAAAAAAAGAGTTACATTGGGATGGCACCAGAGTGGATGCGATGACACTCGTTCAGCTTAGGTCCATTATTTCCAACCTGAACGACCACACGGGTCGTTTGTCCCGACCCTCCGATACGACCGGGAGGACTTCCATCGTCACGGTAACAATAACAAACGTGCGGTGAAGGTCTGCTCCGTCATGATCACTGCAGCCGCCAGAGGCCGTCTGACAACAAAACCTAAGTGTGGGTCATTATTAGCTGCTGGTTTTTTACAGGGCAGTCTCATTATTTCATGCCGTGGAGCTGTGGGGGCCCAGGTCCAAGTTCACATTCAGACTCCACCTGCCTCAGTGTCACATCCTCAAGACCTCACTCCCTGTCTGCTGCAGGTCATGGACAGGAGACAGGCGAGTCTGTCTCTGCTGTAACAGGATAATTATCACTGAGGAGCTTTTAGTGTGACGGGTGCAGAATTTATAGTCCAAGTGAGTCACACCAAAACCCTGAACATCCTCCCCCTCAGGCTCTGGTCCTGAATCGCAAACGGAAAACTTCACGTCTACGCCGTACAAAGATATCATCTCCGTCAGGTGAAAACCTCACATCTACAGATACACCACGATGAAGGATTTCATGAACCTCTGTGATTTCAGTCCCGCTTACCTTGAAACATACAAACACAGCTACTGTAACACAGTTCAGCTCAGTCCAGGTTTGTTCAGAGTCCGTGTGTCCTTCTGTCCACATGGAGGGAAAACAGGTGAGTCCTCCAGGCCAGGGACTGATCAAACTGGACCTATTCCGGAGAGACAGAGATTGGTCAAAGTGGATCCAGAACTCTGCAGTACGGCTTTTAATCCAAGCCCAATTGGACCAAAACTCTGCAGAACTCAACTGGGTTTTAAATATTAAGCTTGTTCTTGGCTCTTTTTTCTCGTTTCTTCGTCTCTCTGCCTAAATTATTTTCTAACGGTTGTTGGAAAAAGCAGCATAAATAAAGCTATTTTACGTTGCTCCTTTTCTCCTCCTGGTCCTTGTCCTCCTCTTTGTCTCCTCACAGGTTTTCAGTGTAAGTGCCCTTTAATCCAGTGGCTCATCCAGTTAATCCAGTGTGATAATGGTGAACAGTGATCAGTCGTTCCGCTCTGTTTCTCGTTCATTAACAGCTTTAAACCGTCAGACTGGAACCAGTCAACCAGAATAAAAGCCGGAATAAAAACCAGTAAACAGACCATAAACTGATCTGTGACCAGTTATATTCATGTGTGAAACAGGGTCGCCACATGTCTGATCATTAATGAAGTGTATGAAAGCCAGTTCATGAACCTTTAACATGAAAGGACACCAATGAAACCAACTAATAGCAACAATACAGATATGAATGATAATAATACAGCTGCAGGCCATTACCTCTAAACAGTCACAGAATCGGATAAATAAAGAAGCAGGTTTTGAACTGTCAACAAGACAAACTCCAAGAATCAATCAGTTCTTCACCTGCCGGTCTATTTCAGTTTTATTTTACATCCTTCTGCTTAAAGCGTAATAATTTCTCATGGAACATCACAGAACCCTGGTTCATGGCTTAAACTGAAGAAGACACTTCAGCAGAAGCTACTGAATTTATTCAGGTCCATGAATACATAGGAAACTGAATACACACATTTAAAAAATAAAATGAAATAAAAAGACACTCAAATTTTTACTTTGTCGGTTTTCACAATGAGTCTAAACAGATTTAAATGAAAAAGTCTTTGCCAAATTTCAGCCTGATTTGTAAAGGTACTGAGGTTTTGCAGGACACTTAGTGAACAGTGTCCTTTTGTGTCCCAAACCTCAACAAAATAACTAAAATGTGCTTTTTGATATTTCAATAAATAATGTTTTTAAACATTTAATGTCTTGGAGCTAATGACAAACGTATTTACAACAACTAACAACCACAAAAAATTTAAGTTTGCTATAGAAAATGGAGGGATGGATACTGTCTGTGTCTGAAATGCATTCAGTCAAGTAAAAAAACCTGAAACTGTACTACAGGTACCTTCATTTGTACCTCAAAGGACCTCGGGCCCTGTCCCTTATGTCTCAGGGGACCTTAGGGACAATTTCAGGGGTTCATTAATAGATAACTTAATGCATTACAATCTATTAAAGCGTTTCAATAGATTATGTCCAAGATTTAAGGGTCTTAATGCTCTAAAACTCCTTGAAATGAATTTAATTAAAAATTAAAGTTGCCTTCATTTAAAATGAACTGATGATTTTGATGTCATTTGTTTTTTTTTCTCCTTAAACCCACTTAAAATGTGCTGATAATCCAACAAAAATCCTGGATATATCACAGTACGCTGGTTTGATAAAAACTCCTAAGCCAAGGTCCACTTACTTTCTGTTTCCAGAGCTTTCTTAACCTTGGTTCAAAGCTCTGGAAAAAGACAGGGAATGAGGTGGAATTTCCCGTTAAAAACATTCATCCGACATGAAATAACGAAACCATTATTAGTGTACGTTAGAGTAAGAAATGTCAGGGATTCACTTTCGTAGTGAAATATCATTCTTAACTCAAAGACCACTTGCTAGCTTTTTGTAGAACTTTCAGCACATCTCATGCTCACGTGGATTTATGACTTAAGTGACCTTAATTTTTCAGTCAAGTAAAAATTCAGAATGGATTTCATCCCTTTGGGTTTTAGCCCAAAAGCCCTTAAACCCGCAGACGGTCCGGTAAAAACACTCAACAAATATGAACCAATAATTTATCCATTAGGAAATGTGTTGTGAAGCCCCGAGTTGGCCCCTCAACCGGAAATGTAATGTTGTCCTCTACAGTCTTAAAACACCTTCAGCACATCATCCACAACCCGTCAATTCATTAAGGGATTTACTTTCATAGTGACTTCATGGACAAATGTGTTGAGGGAAGGGGGACGTGGACTCGTGACGCCGGTCTCCCTACAGTCCCGTCTCACTTTCTCCATACTGAGTTATTTCCAATACAAAATCGATCATTCTCCATTAATGGATTCCCCCTTGATAATAAATGGCTTTCGTATCCAGTGTGTGAAGGAATGAGCTCTGTGTGTGATGGAGGAGGAGATGAGATCCGGAGGGCTGGACCTGCAAGAGGAGGAGGATCACATCAGTCCGCAGGTCACCATCACCTCGTCCTCCTCCTCCTCCTCCTCCTCACTAACACTCTACCTCTCTCTGCTCCTCCTGGCCTGGCCCGGCTCGGCTCGGCTCGCAACAGTTACACCTGGACCAGGATTCACACACACAGACCGGGGACGGGACCGGGAGACCGGGAACGGGACCTGCAGGATCCGTGTTCCGGCTGCGGGCTCCCGTCATGCTGGGCACGGTGAAGATGGAAGGGCACGAAGCTCCGGACTGGAGCGGATACTACAGCGAGGAGGTCGGTCACTCTCAGCCCGTTTTACCGCTGCTTTTACCGTCACTGTGAGGGTGTAGGACCCGGGTCAGACCGCTCCGGATCAGGTCCTGGTAAATCTCAAATTGAACAGGAAAATTCTCTGAAAGTTTTCCAGTTTAATCAGTTGAACTTCGCATCGGTTTCTGACCGGAGGCAGAAAACAGGGCGTCGTTTAGTTTTCACCCAAGTTATTGTGAGAAATGAGGCCGATACGATGTGTGTGAATGTCTGCGACTAAAAGTTCGTTTTGAGGCCAAACGCGTCTGAATCGCAGGCTCGCGAAGGCCTTCGCGGCCGCAACAGGACGCTGCCATTCATTTGAATGAATGGTCTAAATGTTCAGCTGAGAAATCGATTCAATGTTTGACAATAAAAATGATCAAAATGTCCTCGGAAGCTGCAGGTTGCTCAGACTTTCTAAACAAACTGTTGATTTGTTCTGTTTGTGTTTCGAAACTTCAACAAAAAAAAAAAAAAAACGAAACTCGCAGCGTTGAAACGACAATTTTACTATCAGCTGGGCTCATGGACACAAACGCTGGGTTGTCTGGGAGGCCGAGGTATTTCAATATCATTTGGGTTTATGGAGCAGCGGTTCGGCGCAACAAGGAGCGATCGAGCCTTTCGTTTGTTACCGTCGCGTTTCATTTCCCCCGCAGGGATTTTCTCTCGTCAAAACACGGGGTTAAACTGCGGCTCCGCTGAAAGTCTGAGTGAAATTTGCTACTGAGTTGTAAAATAATCCCCAGAAAGCAAAAAAGAGGAAAGGAAGTGAAAGAAGGGAAAGAAAAAGGGGAGGGCGGGAAAGGAGGAGAGAAGAGGGATCTGAATTAACAGGATTCATCTGACTGATTTCAGACATAACCACATTTTAACACGTATTCTGGTCCCGTTCAAGATTTAGTCCGGGTCATCTCACAGAAACAGATTAGACAGATCCGCACGGGTCCAGCCCGTCGACTGACTTCTGTTCTGTCCGAGCGGCAGAGAAACGAGAGAAACGCAAAGAAAAGCGCCACAACTTCAGCGACACTGGGGAAGTTATACATCTAAATTGTGTCTGACAGGTGGAGTCAAGAAAAACCTTTTTTCATCACGTTTTTTTTCCACCTTTACACATGATTAAGTGACATTATTTAGAACAGCAATAGGAAAATGACCCGATTAACAAAGAGCAACTCTTAATTCTGTTAAAGATAATTGATTAAGAATTTGATACTAATGCTTATATAGATTATTTCTCACAGCGGCCGCACTAAAGTATAAAGCATTTCTTTATACACATTCTATATATTATTGGTTAGTGCAGTCAAACACAATTAGTTAACTAAAAATATTTCATATGAAATTTTATGTTAATCATATATTGGAGAATCAGTTTTATCAAATACAATTCTATTATATATTATTGATCTGCTAATGTAACGGTTTAAATTGTAATGTGCATGTTTTATTGTTTAAATTTGAATAAAAGTCTGTGAGTCAAAAACCAGCGAGCAGGTGTCAAAGGGTCTGAGAGATGAATATTTGATCTAATCATTAAATAAATGTGTGAAGTCTAATTACTGTACATAAAACAGAATGTGTTCATTCTAAAGATTAAATGTGATTTTTTTAGACGGTTAGTGACCTGTCGTGACCGACGGCAGAAAGACTCAAAAGTCAAAATAAAAATAAATTCAGAATAAAGGATGTTGTCTGTCTGTCCACCCGTCTGACTGCCCACCAGTCCGTCTGCCCACCTGTCTATCAGTCCACTTGTCTTTCCACCTGTCTCCGTGCAGTGTCTGTGTCTCTGTCTCTTCGGTCCACTTATTTAGAAGAGGAACCAGATTCGTGATCAGAGTCCTGCTCTTTGATCTGAGCTGAGTTCAGCATCAAACGGGGGATTCGAGACCGTGTTAGTGTTAATGCGGGTGTTGCTTTTTGTCTCTGCTGGTTTCAGATCAGCTACTAAATCATCCTCAGACAGCAGCTGATGTTTGGTCACTGTGCGATGAAAGTGATGAAATGTGAAAACATGTTGAATTGAAGGGGTGAAGATTAAAGTAACCAAAGTCACTTCTTTCAAGCCATTTTGTTTTTACCTTAAAATGTAATTAATTTACCCGTTAATCCTGTTGTAATTCATTTATTTTAAACGGGATTTTAAAGGGATAATAAATGACATTATATGAAATTATTTTCCATGGGTTACAGCAACACATTAAAATGTACCAAATATATTAAAGCCACTTGTTAACTTAGAGCCTTTAAACAGGCCATGATATTGTAATTAAGTTAGTTCATGTGTTTTCAGGGTAAATTCAGGATTAGTTTAGGAGAAGTTTCTTGTGATCATTTAATAACAACTTCGACTGATAATTAGAGGGAAACTCATGAACCCTGTCAAATTTGCTTCATTCTTCAGTTATGTTCATTTAAAAACTCACCTTTAATTGATCATTGTTAGATAATTATCAGATGTTTCAAATTGTGTAAATTATAAGGATTAAAATTAAAATTTACTCCTTTAATTCTGACTTCATCTGTTATTTAAAGGATTTATTTTAAATGGTGTGTTCTCATTATTGCAACACCAAACACCATCATTTCCACAAAATGATTATTAGAATATATTATTTACACTCAGCGAACACTTTATTAGGAACACCTGTATACCTGCATCTTCAGGCCATGATCCAGTCAGCCGATCATGCGGCAGCAGTTCGCTGCATAAAATCCTGCAGATACAGGTCAGGGGGTGGAGGAACTACAACAGCAGACGACCATGTCTGGTTACAGTCCCGTCAGCCAAGAACAGAAATATGAGGCTACAGTGGACACAGACTCACCAACAGTGGACAGTTGAAGACTGGAAAGACGTAGCCTGGTCTGATGAATCTGGATTTCTGCTGAGGTAGCAGACTGTATGGTCAGAATTAGGCAACAACAGCATGAATCCATGGACCCAACCTGCCTGGTGGTCTAATGGTGTGGGGGATTTTTTCTTGGCTCCACTTTAGGCCCCTTAATACCAATCAATCATGGTTTGAATGACAGCGGCATAATGTACCATGTCACAAAGCAAAAGTCGTCTCAAACTGGTTTCATGAACATGACAATGAGTTGAGTGAACTTCAGGGGCCTCCCCAGTCACCAGATCTGGATCCAGTAGAACACCTTTGGGATGTGGTAGAACAGGAGAATGACAGCGTGAATGTGACGCTGACAAATCTGCAGAGATGATGTGATGCAATCATGTCAACACGGACCAGACTCTCAAAGGAAAGTTTCCAATATCTGGTGAATCCAGGCCACGAAGACCTGGGGCTGTTTTGGACCAGTTTCATCAGGACATCCTTGGTGAATTTTACTGTGTTTTTACTCCTTAAAAATTATTTGACTGAGCACAAAACCTTCATAAATAACTTAATATAAAGGATCAAGTATTAACTCTTGGTGTTGACGGGGATTTCTATCGGTGATGATCAATCTGTGTCTGTGACATGTTAAATGTGACATGTTTTCAGGATGTAAACGTGTTGCTGCACCACATTTCACTCACAGCTGAAATAATACGAATTCTACTGTGTGTAGTCAAATATTGATCCATGATCATGAAGGAAATATTGATCCTGAGGTTTGAAGTTGTTGTCGTGCTCTTTTACTGATCAATCAATCAATCAATCAATCAGATCTGCTTAATCAATAAACAAATACATAAATAAATAAATGTATAAAATATGACTTTATCAGTTTGATAACTCACTGTCAGCTGTAATGGTGCTTTCAGTCCACACCTTCTGGAGTCTGTAATCACAGGTCAGAGGTCAGAGGTAAAAAGACAAACCTGAAAGAACAAATAAAAACTAAAATCCATCAGCATCAAACTGCACAGACAAAAACTGAACCATTTCTGACAAATAAACAACAACAACCTCACCAGTTTAAAGACCAGACCAGTTTAAATCAATTCAGAATGATATTGGTCTGACTGGTTTTATTCCCATTTATGTGAGAAAGAAAACACATTAGGATGTCCTGGTGAAACTGGTCCAACTGTCTCTTTTTTTGTCTAACTGGTTCTGGGTTTGGTCTAATTGTTTTTAATCTGGACTAAATGTCTTTGGTCTGGTCTAAACTTTGGTCTAATTGGTTAGACTGCTCCAGAACCAGAAACAATTAGACATCTGATTTAACTGATCTGATCTAACTGGCGGTGGTCTAAGTGGCCTTGTCTAACTTTCTCTAATTTGGTCAAACTGGGCCTGGTCTAGTCTGATTACTTTTCGTCTTGCCCAACTGGTTCTAAACTGGTCTTAATGGTCCTGCTCTAACTTCTGGTTCCGCTCTGGCCTGGTCTAACTTGCTCTGGTTTTGGTCTAACTGGTACTCTCTTTAGATCTACTCTCCAATGGTGGATAGTTGGATAGGTTCTGGTTTCACTGATTCTGGTTCTAACTGGGTCTGTTCTAACTGTTTTTAATCTGGACTACCTATCTTTGGTCTGGTCTAAAGTCTGCTTTGGTGTATGTGATACTGGTTTTTGGAACTGTCTAACCAATTAGACCAGACCAGACCAGGTACAAATGGTTCTGGTTCTACTCTAAATTGTTCTGATCTGCTCTAAATGGTCTAGTTTAAATATCTGACTTGGTCTATCTGGTTCCTTAACTGGTTATGACTAATTCTGTGATCTGATTCAACTTGCTCTGCTTGGACTCACTGGTCTGGTCTAATTTGTTTTGACATTGTTCAGCTCTGGCCTAAGAAGTTCTGGTCCTGCTTTAACTTGCTCTAAACAGGTCTAACTGGTTCTGCTCCAACTGGTCTAACTAGTTCTGGTTTTGGTCTCTCTGCAGGTGTTCTTTGCAATGGTGGGCGGTGTGATGGGTTCGTGTCTAACTGGTTCTGGTCTAACTGGTTCTGCTTTTAGCTAAAATCTGGTCAAAGTGATTTTGGTCCATCTCTAACTGATTCTAACAGTCTCTGGTCTCTCTGCAGGTGTACTCTCCAATGGCGGGCGGTGGGATGGGTTCTGGTCTAACTGGTTCTGGATGAAAGTGGTTGTGGTTCTGACCTAATTGTTTCTGGGTCAGGTCTAATTGGTTCTGGTTTAACAGTTTCTAACTGGTTCTGGTCTCTCTGCAGGTGTACTCTCCAATGGCAGGCGGTGGGATGGGTTCTGGTCTTGGGATGGGCTCCATGTCTGGCTACATGTCAGGCAGCGGGACCACGTCGGGCTCCTTCAACATGTCATATGGCGGGACCGGTCTGAGTCCCACACCAGTGGGGGGGATGGGTGGTCCGACTCCAGCAGCCATGTCGGGTCTGGGCGGGGGCGTGGCCTCAATGGGTGGGGCCCTGAGCCCATCCAGTATGAGCTCGGTGTCGGCCCAGCAGGCCTCCATGGGCCTAAACCCATATGGGGGCATGAGTCCCACCATGAGCCCTGGTATGGCATACGGTGGCGGTGGACTGAACCGAGCCCGTGACAACAAGGCTTTCAGACGGAGCTACCCGCATGCCAAACCGCCCTACTCCTACATCTCGCTAATCACCATGGCGATCCAGCAGGCGCCCAGCAAGATGCTGACTCTGAGCGAGATCTACCAGTGGATCATGGACCTGTTCCCATACTACCGGCAGAACCAGCAGCGCTGGCAGAACTCCATTCGGCACTCGCTGTCCTTCAACGACTGCTTTGTCAAGGTTTCGCGCTCGCCGGACAAACCGGGGAAGGGCTCGTACTGGACCCTGCACCCAGACTCTGGGAACATGTTCGAGAACGGCTGCTACCTGCGTCGCCAGAAGAGGTTCAAGTGTGAGAAGAAGATGTCAGCGAAATCAGACGGGAGGAAGGAGCAGGGGGGAGGAGGCGGGGGAGGAGGATCATCTCCTGCCGGGGACTCCATAAAACCTCCAGGACTCCTGGACTCCTCCCTACCCTCCTCCAGCCAGGCAGCTTCGCCTCCTGGCCTGGACCTGCGGGGAGGTGTTGGCGGGGCATCGGACCTGAAGGTGTCCGGCTCCCAGCTCCTGTCACCCCTGACATTGCCCCCCCACTCCATGGCGCATGAGTCCCAGCTGCACATCAAAGGAGATCCTCACTACTCCTTCAACCATCCATTCTCCATCAACAACTTAATGTCGTCCTCAGAGCAGCAGCACAAACTGGACCTGAAGGCCTACGAGGCGCTGCAGTACTCCTCCTACAGCACTGGCGGGGCGTCCGGCCTCGGGGGGAGGACCATGGAGCCTCTGGAGGCCTCCTACTACCAGGGGGTCTATCCCAGACCGCTCCTCAACACCTCGTAGTACGCACTGCACATCTTGTTTGGACTCTGACTCTCTGCATGCAGCCGTCCTGGACTTCCTGTCTGACTGTGATGATGCTGAACCGGATCGACTGCTGCTGGTCTGCTGGTTTCTGAACTCCTGCACTGTGATCAAACCAGGACACAAACAGACATGTAAACTCTGATCCCAGGTCTGTTTTCTCCTTTTACACACTGAGTCACAAACAGCTAAAGTTCATGTTTTTAAGAGTCAGGATCTCAACAGGCCGATTACTGAATTACTTAAACACATTATCCTCAGATCAGACCAGGATCATCAATAAGTCCAGAATCCAGGAGGTTTGTTCATGCAGGTGGATTCTGCAGCTTATAATTTAGTGTTTCCTTTATGTCAGTGGTTCCCAACCTGGAAGTCCAGACCCCCGACGGGTCACAAGGGCTAATGAGATATTTAACAAGATGATAAATAAGAAAAAAAAAAACATTTCAGTGACAATCATGTTGATTTTTATGGCTTTTTGTCCAATATTTGCATCTTGTTGTCAGGCACAGGATAGTTTCTCTTCCACAGGCGTCTCAAATCTGAGTAGGGAGAGTCACTCTTTGGCTGAACTGCTCAGAGATCAGATATATGCAGCCTGCGACAAATACACAGCCAGGGTTCATCCAGATGTAGTGAACATTTCAAATTAATTTTCAGAAAATGTTCCAGATAAAACCTGAGTCCAGTCTCGCTTCGCTCCACTGCTGCTGTGTGAACGTGAGCTGATCGACAGCTGGTGGAGCCGATTCTCCGGTCGCTGCCGTTAAACCGCCACAGAAGAAGAGGACGCGGCGAGACCAGGTCACTAAAAGAGCTGCAGTCGAAGCTCAGACTCTGGGAAACCGTGTGGAGAACGTGATGGAACCTCACGTTTCTGTTGGTTCCATGTGTTGATGTGAGGAAGGTTCCAGTCTCCTCACGGCTCCTCACAGACCTGATGGTTTCCTCTCTTCATCAGCGTTTAGTCGCTCAGGCTGTTTTATCCACAGCTGCTGTTGCGCCGAACGCAACAGACACTTCTCACACTGGTTTTCGTGGGGTTTGCTCTCAGGTTTCGAAGACACACCGGCCTTTAGGGTTAGGGCAAGTACAACTTTTTGTTAACGCTAGGTAAGGATGGCGGTTACGCTTAATGAAACAAAGACTAACTGCAGCTGTGTGAACTCTCGGGCTCTGGTCTGCTGAATGAAAGTCAGACCTTCTCTCTTATAGTCCACTACGTCCTGTGCTGGTGCTGGACATTTGAACTGGAGGTAACTACCCGGTGATACTGAGCTGCACAGAAACATTTCTTACACTCGTGTGTAAGTGCAGTGTTGCAGTGGGTGTACTTACAGCGTGAAACACAGATCACAGACCCGCTCACCCGTTCAGAGAGTTTGTGTTGAGGTAACGGCTGATCACTGATCAGTGAGTCAGTGATCCCCGGATCTTTCTCACCATCTCCTTCTGGAAATTGTCTCCCTGCACCTCGTCATCGTGGAGCGGCACTTTGTGGTTTCTGGCGGTTTGATGAGCTTTGATGCGTTTGTTTTAAATTCGTAGCTCTGCACGATTAGCAAGCTGCTAATTATTTAAACCCTCTCATTTATTTTCTGCCCTTTAGGAGGCACGGCAGAATTTGTTCCCTGAGTTTATCCTTCAGACAACACTTCTCCCCAGGCTCAGTGTTCCAGGGTGATACACCTGTTGCCTTAAAGACCAAACTCAGGGATCAAAAGCTTCCCATATTCAGTGAGAGACTCTAACCTGAGTGGCTGCAGCTCGACCTTCAGGTCAGGCAGGTATAGATGCTGGTGATCAGACTGGTCTCACCTCTAAGCTTTCCAACAGTGAATCCACAGGACCCTTTAAACTGGTCTCAGAGCTACGGGCAGGTCCACCAGAAACACTCGTGTTTTCCTCTCACACTACCATCCGATATAGTAAGAGAAAAATCTGAAAGACCTAACGGTTTGAGCAGCATGTTGATGGTATTATTTCCTGTCTTGTCAATCACCTTGAGACCCCTCAGATTTATCCCGTAACCCCCCTGGGGGGTCCCAGCCCCCATTTTTGGAACCCCTTATCTAAGGTGAAGGAAGAAAAATCTTAGTTTAATGTTTAATGATCCAGAGGTTGTTATCTGTCCTGTTTGAGGCTTGATTCAGCAGGATGGGTTTTGTCTTGTAGAGGTCAAAGGTCATCTGGTAAGGACGATGACGTGGTTGCCATGGTGCCGCTGAGGAAGGAGCAGATGTTTGCAGAAACAAATTCAGCTTTGGATTATGAAGATTATAACTAATGTATTTGATCAGAGATTTGATGAGGATTTATACCTCCCACGACCCCGTCTGCCTCTCGGCTGACCTCGTGAGGTGTCGCGGCCCTCGGATTGAGGAACATAGATGAAAAGGCGTCTTATTTAAAGGGTCAGTTCACCCAAATGACTCAAGCACAGTTTTTCCCACCGCTCTGTGTGTCGTCTGTATCCGGGCGGATTTCTGATCAGCTTCCCAGCGTTCGGTCCACGCTCGTCTCTGTTTTCTGTCGTTTCTACTTTCAGTCTGTTTTTATCAGATTAGCTTGTTGACATTATAACACAAGTGAAAATCTTTTTTTTTTTTGTCTTTTGGATGGTGGAGTTAACTTTCATGGTATTTTTACTTGAATTTTGTCCATTTTTTGATATTTTGGTGAAGGATGAAAAACAAGTACAGATATTGATGTTCACTGACTGATCATCAGTTTTGGTCCCACATGTGTCTCCTCATTCTGATTTAAACAGGGAACTGTCTTAATCCGAGGTGAATCAGGAGAACTGGAACAGTCCACTGAAGGAGTCCGAAGACAAACTCTATAGGTAGAAATTCAAATAGCCGACTAACTCAGCTCGGCAGTGACTTTACTCCATCAGCCAACTCCTTCAGATGCAAAAAGATGTTTGAAATCGGGTGCATGAAGTAAATCAATAACTAATCATTTATTAATACAAAATATATTGATCATGTACTCTCTTAGGTAAACTCCCACTGCTGAAAGTTAAATGATGATATTAAAGACATTAACTTACTGATGGAGCGGTTTCAGCTTCAGATTATTAACAACAAAAAGGAAGAAGAAGGAAAAAACCTTTCTGCTGCACAAAATCCGGTTTGTTGTTTTTGATTTTAATCAAACCTCCGGACGGTTTAAGACCGACCTTCGGCTAAAACCTGTTCACATGAAACAATCGGAGCAGGAGGCTTCAGTGCTTGGTTGAGCTGCTCAGATTTAACCTGCGACACTGGAAACCAGCAGTCCACCGCGATTCCCTCCATCCTGTCTGAACCGATTAGAAACCGGACGACATGGCGATGACATGGTTTTGCAGCAGACACATGATCTGAACTGGTCTCTTTGTCCCGCAGGTTTGGGAATTCTCGTGCTCGGACCTGTCAACCACTTATCATTATTTTATCTGTTTAACTTTTCCTCTTACTTACTCACTGGTTTCCCGGAGCTTTCACACACAGCTTGTCAATACATATAAATTATGTCTGTTTTTTTTTTTGTTGTTGTTTTTTTTCACCAAATTATAATTTCTATTATTACAAATGATCTGAGCTGCTCCACAAACTTTCCATGTTCCCTCTGAAGCACAAATACTCCTGCTTGGAATCACTGATGTGAGCGATCTATAGCTGCAGATAATGATTATTAATATTATCGATTAATGTGTGGATTAATCATTTAATTTGTAAAATGTAATAAAACAGTAAAAATGCCTGATTGCCTGTAGACACTACTCAGGGCCCGATTACAGAGAAGACAGTAAAGAGGATACAGAGCAGTTTGTAGTAAAGATACAAATATAAAATTCTTGATTGTGTGTTTAAGACCCTGGCTGATTTTAAGTGCTTTAATAACACAGCATTTCTCATTTTTAACCACAACAAGCAGCTTTATTATCACTTGCTGGTTTGGATGTGTCGACTGGAACACTGACCACAGACCAGCTCACCTGCTCTCAGTACAACGCGTGTTGAGATCTGATCGCTGATCAATAACACCTTGTTGCTGCCGTCAGCATCGTCACTTTGTTTGATACAGATGAGCTGCTGATTATTTCAATGATCTCATTTACCCCAGGTCCCGACCCTGAGCCCCCCCCCCCAAAAAAAAGAAACACTGGAAACGTTCAACATCTGTAGGCCGGAACCACGGGACCTGAAAAGATTTTCACTTTAAAAAAAAAATCAAATGACTGATTCATCACTTGAGAAACGTATCGATTAATCGACTAATCGAGTTCTTCATTGATCCCGAGTATGCTTTTAAGGATCTTTGTTCGGTGACTCTCACTCTGTGTGTCAAAGGAGAAACCACTTCCTGTCTGCTTTCTGACTGTTGATGCGTCTGATGATAAAAATCCTCTCTGTGTATTTAAACTCTTCTGTCCACCACTGATTATTGATTATTGATTATTATGACCATGTGCATGAATGAAGTGGGAGGTCTTTTTCTTCTTCTTCTCTTTCCTGGAGAGAAACGAACACTGACACAGACGTCCTCCTCCTCTCAGCGTGAAAAGAAGGAAAGAAGGATGGAGGGATGGGAGGAGGATTAATGACCCCCCCAAAAAGACCCCCCCCCCGCTCGTCCTCGTTGTGTGTTTCTTCCTCGTTGGTTTTTGACTCTGCTGCATGTTCTTAACTTATTCTGTCATTTTCAAATAAAGCAAAGAAACACTGGACATTTATTGATTTATTGATTGGCTGTTTATTTTTGATAACTGTTTCCACACAGGCTCGCTGGTCTTTCTGCAGAATGGTCCGTTTATAGTTTATCATTGAATGTTTGGGGTTTTGAAGGCGGATTCCAATATTTTGGAAACACTTTCCAAAAAGTCACCTTTTACAAAGGAGCTGTAATTTATGGCATTATTAGTGATTAAGAATGACTTTTGTATTGGATCAGTTATAAGACGTTAATTATGAAAAAAAGACTTGCGATTTGATCAATTTAAATTCAATAGTTTCATTCGTTCGTTTGGTATTTTAACATTCTGTGGTTTTTAAAAAGCGGATTAAAATATTTTCAGGCGGCTTCCTGACAGGTCGCAGGTTTTCTAATGAGCCAACAACAAAAGTTAATGTTCCATCTGGAATAATAAATGTTCATCAGCGATTAATAAAGAGGAGCTTGCACTGACCACTGACCTACCAAGCTGCAAATATTGTTGTCATATTATTTAAATATGAGACAAGAGGTTGTTTGTGTTTGCGTCCCGATGAGCTGAAGTGACACTCAAATGAAATGTGATGCTGAGCAGAAGCAGCAGCAGCAGCAGCAGCCGTTGGTCCTGTGCCATAACTGACCTCTCTCGTTTTAATGAAGCGCAGAGGGAGTCACTGACCAACTCTGATGTTAAATTCACAAAGAAGTTTACAGCAGCTGAACCAATGAAACCAGCTCCGATCCTCGATTTTTATTATTATTAACAGACGTTGATCGTTACTGACGAGACGCAGACAGAAAACATCTGTTCAAAGACAAAAATCCCTTTTTGTTTCCTTGCATTAGATCTTCCTGTTTTTCACGTAAACCTCCTTTGACTGAGCGCAAGTATTTTCGGAGGTTTCATCTTCCGGCTCCTCGGGATCCCACAAACCCTTCACGTCAGTTGAGTAAATTCTACTTGCTCGTTGTCTCAGAACCTGACATCGTCACATTTGAGGGTGGAGATACGAGTTTTCCACCTGAAATCAGACGTTAAATGAGCAGATGTGATTAATAAATGACGCTGGCGCGAGTCTGATGGTTTTTACTTTCTGCTTGTTTGATGCTTTATTCGTGTTTTCACCGAAGCTTTTGGAGGAAAAACAGCAGCTGCTGATTCGAGCCCTACTTTCTGCTTCTTTCCCTCTTTTCATTTGTGCTTTCTCTCTCTCTCTCTCTCTCTCTCCTCGGGTCGTGGCCATGGTTCTCCTTCTTTTCCCGCCCCTGTTTTTTCCTGGCGTAGTGAAGTCGCTTTGGTCTTTTTGTTTTGTTCTTCTCTGTCGTCTTTTCATGGCGTTTTGTTCTTCTTGTCCTCCGCGCGGTTTTCTTCCTCGCCGTCTCCGCGCGTCGCCATCGAGGACTTTCTCTTGCCGCGCCAGTCTTGTCTCGGTCCGGATCTCTGTCGGTCTCAGTACTCGGATGCGGGACTTGGGTTCAGCCGGCGGCCGCGGGCTCTGCTGCGGCTCTGCCTCGGCCCTCCTCCTCCTCCTCCTCCTCCCCCGACACGCTGGAGAACAAGGCGAACACGGTGAACCTCCCGCGGCCTCAAAGCGCCGCCGCTGTAGCCGGATTTCGTGTGTCTTTGTGGGCCGTAACCTCCGCCGCCGCTCCGTGAACCTGAACACATCCCGACAGATTTCGCTTTGATCTGGAGCTTTTTCACACATTTTGGCCGCAGAGCCGCGAAATGTCTCTAATGATCCTGTAATTATCCGCTAATTACCCGCCAACGTGATCCCGAAGCGGCAGCGCGGAGACGCCGACACGGAGCCGAGAGGCGCCGAGCGGCTCCGAGAGGCGGCTGGATGTTTTTAATACCAATAAAATCAAATGTTCCGCTGAAATGACAGAAAAACACACAAACACTGCGAGAGGGAGACCAGTGGAAATAAAGGAGAACCCACAAAAGCCTCGTTCAATAATCGAAATCAAAATCAAAGGCTTCGAACGAAAACCGAGATATTTTATTTTAACGTTGTTTTTTCATGTAAACTAAAACGGAACATTGTTCCAATTTTTAGCCTTAAAACAACAACAATGACAATAAATACAAGATATTTCATTTTAAGTTTGCCTTTTGTTCATTAACGAAAATAAATACACGCATCCACTTCATTTTATTCGCAGCATTTTTCTATTTTTGTTCCCTGTAAGTTAAAAAAAAGAACATAAAAATCAACTAAAATACATTTCAGTACGGGTCCAGTTTGTTCTTCTTCCCAAACTTAAAAGAGGTTAAAAAAAAATCCAACAACGAATGAAGACGGCCCACTGTGTTTCCTGTTGAGACATCCAGTTCATTTGTTTTTTAATTAATTCAACCAAAAACCAAACACATTACCACATATTCAGACTCACCGGGTCTGGCTTGATTTTAAGTTGAACATGTTTATTTTTTCCCTGCTGAGGAAATTAAAATTGACCAGGATCGGTCAGAATATTTAAAGCAAAACAAAGAGAGTTGGATGGGTTCACTGACATTTGATAACAATAAATAATGACATTATGTGTAATATGAAAAGTGTGAAATGACATTTGATTTGTCTGCGGATCAGCTGCTCGTTGCCGTTTTACTGAATGTGACCTTCACGATTTAACCAAGCACAGAGAGGCTTTTATTGTGGAGGGTCAGAGCCGTCAGGCCTCTCATCACCGAAGAAAAAAAGACAGAAAAGAAACTGACCTCAGCTCAGTTTGTAGAAAAAAGCAAAACAAAACAGATTTAGCTTCGGTCAGTTTAAATGTTAAATATAAAATATAGTTGAATAGAAATGACCCAAGCAAATTTTGTGTTTGCATTGAAATATGTGTGTATAACACACACACACACGCACACACACACACACACACACACACACACACACACACACACACACACACACACACACACACACACACACAAGACCTTCTCATTTGTTTACTGTTGCAGTGAAAACCTTGTATCTCCATACAGAAGCTTGACTTTCTCGTCTCCGCAGGTCGAACCAGGATTTTACAAATAGTCAGGTCAGGAGTCCAAGTCCCCCTGTGAACCAGAACTTGTTTGTACAGGATACGGATCCCGCGCAAACTCCATAACAACCTGCGCAAAAAAGTCACAATAATTTGTGGAAACAAGAAATGTATCTTGAGTGAGCGAGGTGTTAACTAAAAATCTCATTTGAATAAAATAATAACGTGTGAACAAGATAATAACTTGCACGAACAAGTTAGATCCTGTGGATCGGGGTCATAACTTGTGCAAACAAATATAAAAAATATTAATACAAAAATATTGGACAAACAAAATCATAACTTATGCTGACGAAACACGGACCTTGCACCAGTGAGGCAACTTGTAAAGTATAAGACGTGGATGAAAATGATTTGTTTGAACAAGATAGAGATCTTGCGTGAACAAGATCATCACTTGTGTGAGCAGGATATAGATATTGTGTAAACACGACAATAATTTGTGCAAACAAAATATGGGTCTTGCACAAAGAGAGAACTTGTGTGAGCAAGATAACTTCTTCTTAAAAGAGGATGTGGACCTTGAACAAACAAGACAACCTGCGTGATCAGGATATAAATCGTGAGCGTACAAGACGATGAAGCCAAACAGGAACAGTAACAGAGTCACACAAAACAGAACCAACTGTGGAAAAAGGACTCAAATGTGAAAACGAGGAAAAATGTCGCTCAGCTCGGCTCGGAGCCGGATACATCTTTGAAAGCGACGCGGTTTAAACCGGCTCAAAACAAACGCGTCCGAACCAGAACTCAACATACTGGGAATCACCAAAAACCACTACAACAAACACACCAGCGGTTCGTCTGAACTGGAGCAGACGACCGTGTCGAGTCCTCGGAGCGCTACGATGCAGAGTTTGGAAATGTACCAAGTTTTATTTCACTCCTCACCCTCAAGTCTATAAGTTTGTGCCTTCTCTCTTCATCATCGACACACGAAGGCCTGTAGAGAAATCTCTCCTCGGCCGAAATAACTGACTCTTCTTTGTCTCTTTTTCCTCTCAAAGGTTTTTCTTTCTCTGAATCGAAGCTCGAGGGCAGAGAGGATCGTGTGTTGGACAGATTGTAAAAAAACAGCAACCAGAAAAGCTCCCGTAGTCATATTAACAACACAAGAGCGTTATTAACATGACCATTGTCTGGTTATCAGATTGTCAATATTACAGTGAGAGTGACCCTGAACATTTGTCACCTTAAATGATTTTAAACGTAAAGACTGAAAAGAGAATTTGGAAAATCCCATATAAATCTCTAAAATGCCACTTTTTGCGACGATGAATTTTATAGATAATAGTTATTAGGTTGAAGTTACAGGAGAATATCCCCAACTCCTATAGCAGCAGTTTATCTGAAAAATCCGTTTTTAGTTTTTTCAGGTGACATCATTTGAACACTTTGAGAAACTGAACGTTTCTGATGAATTCTGCAGGAAAAATATTACAGTTTGTGAGAAAAGGGCCGAGGCTCCGTCAGTTCTCTGAAATAATCCACCAACATTTCATCACTGGAGCCTTGGCCCACTGCAAATAAATCTGTTCATCTCATTATATCGCCAATGAGTGTGGATTAGGTTGTAATATATCTCTGTTTTATGTCTCATTTCCTTGTGTTTACTGAATCTGTTGTTCAGCCTGATGATGCGTTGATGTCAAGTTGTACAGTGTTGACTCTCTCTGTTTTTATTGTGTTTTTAATTCATGTTTATTGTGGGGAATCTTAATGTTTCTATCTGTTTAGATCTGAGATGATTGAAAGTAAATTAATCACCAACTATTATGATAATTTAATAATTATTTTAGGTTTTAAACTGTTGGTCGAACAAAACAAGATGTGAAGACATCACACTGGACTCTGAGAAACTGGGACCGACGTTTTCCTCTGTTTCATTTTACGATAAAACTGACAGATTTATATTTTTAATTCTCTTTTTTTTTTTTTAATCAATCGTGTACCAGGTAGATTCGAGTCACATCGGAAAATGATCCTGATCCAAAATCCATATTTTTCAAATCAAATACAAAAACAAATACCAGCTCCCAGGAAAACAAAATCCAAATCCAAGTGATGAAGTAAAACAAATACTTTACCTGAGAACAAATTTTACTTCTGATTTACTACATTTAATTAGGTTAATATTGTATTTTTTACTGCAGCACATTGATTTGACAGTTACAGTTACTTAACAATTTAAGATTCTACATATGAAACATATGATGAGTTTATAAAATATGATGCTTAAATTGATGCTTATTAAACTACGCAACTGGATCTAAAATAGATACAATAAACTCTACAACAGTAAATCACCGCATCAGTAATAAAGATCCAATAATAAAACCACACTCACAAGTCCTGTTTCTGGGCTCGGAGTACTTTTCCTTTTATGCTTGAAATACATTTTTGTGAAAATACTTCTGTACGTTTAGTAACATTTTCAATGCAGGCCCTTTACTTGGAACAGTGTGGTATTCATACTTTTACTTCAGTACAAGGAGTCTGAGAATTCTTGCATTAACACGATCTGCAGACTACTGCAGGAAATAATGGTCAGCTGCAGCCCGAACCTGGGTCTTCATTTAAAAAGAGGAGAATATTTCATATTTTGGTCCCAGTGTGTGTTAGAAGCGACAAACCGTGAACCTAACTGAACGGAAACCTAAAACAGGACGTGATATTTAAACGTCCGAGAATCTTTCTAGTCTAATAAATGTGAATTTTCCCTCTAACTGATCCCTCTGCCACCCAGTCTGCTGCTGTAATACGAGCCATATGTTCCCGGCGGGGCGGAGCGGGGCTGCTCAGGGCACTGTGGCGGTGACGGCGGCCCCGGGGCCCCCAGCATCATTTCACTAAAGCCCTCGGCCCCTTTTCTCTCTGCTCACGCCTTATGGAGGAAAATGTCGGCCACAATGCGACGGCCCTCGGCCCCTTTCTTCCCCTCGCCTTTCATTCTCCCCACTAGAAAGCCACGAACAGGGGCCCCGGGGCCACTAATGCCTTTTGATGGGGATTGGAATTAATTATCTCCAATAACACAATTGTGCTCGGCCAACGAAAAGAGCAAAGAAATCCCCTCCAGAATCAGAGAGAAGAAGAAGAAGAAGAAAAGGAGAGAGGGAGGAGGGCGATCAAAGGAGAGATAGAGAGGGCGAGAGACACAGAGAAAAGGAGAGAGAGAGCGAGAGAGCGAGCGAGCAGCTGCTTTTCCATTAAAAATGATACGGAGGAAGTTTATTAGAGCTTTGTGAGGTGGTAATATGGCTCAGCCGGGAGGTTGGTGGTCCTGGGGGGGGGCTTCATTACAGATCGTGGAGGGGTGGGGTGGGGGTGGGGGGGTGGGGGTAATTGGCAGAGATTTCATGGTTGTTGTGGTCAGACTGGTTCAGTGCAGTGAACGGAGAAGTTTAAAGCAGCTGAATTGATGTGATCTTCTCACACATCTCTGTGTTTATGTCAAAGAAAAGTTTCAGCTCATCAACAAACTCTGACTCCAACAAATACATTCACGCTGACGAATGTGCAGCCGTCAACACTTGTAGAGGGAAACATAACCCTGACTGGACAGATGCTCAGTCCAAGTTTAACCTGGTGATTTTAAAGGAAACTAGACCCTGAAGAAAATTGTTTATTTCTGGTGGTGTTCAGACTCTCCAGCTCTGTGTTCAGGTTCAGGAAAGATGGAGGTCTTTATGGTTCGACAAGTATGCTTACAGTGGCTTCAGAAAATATTCAGATCCCTTCACTTTATTGTGTCTTAGATTTAATAGTAAATGGACAAAACTGCCACACCCCCCGTCGGTCTCCACCCAATAACCAATAATGACAAAATTAAAACATGTTTTTAGACACGTTTGCAAGTTTATTAAAAATCAAAAACTGAAATCTCTCATGAATACTGAATGCTATTTGGAGCCACTGTAGATATATGTAGAGCCAGATCAGAAAGGCTGAATACGTCATGTAAAATGAAGAAGAAATAGTAAAGATTCTGCTCGATTTCTAGGTCAGCCATCAAATTTAAGCAAATTTAGCCCATCGAACAACTTAACTCCTTTGTACCAAAGGTCAGATTACTTTGAGTTGTATCCCTTCTATTGAAGCATGTGTTCGGATGAATTTGATCTACTCATCAGAGGCTCCTTCAGGTTACTCAACCAGCAGATCATTGCTTCTCAAGTAGCATTGTGATGGTGGGAAAAACGGCATCAGAACTAAGTGACGTTGTCAGAAGTCAAATTGTTATTCTAAGAAAAGAGGAGCTTTCTCAGCTTCAAATGATGTTCAGGCAAAAGGTTTCTTAGGGGGCAGTGCATGGAACTGGATCAGCTGTATCCAAAGCACGAGCAGGCAGACCAAAAGCCAACACCTTCGGAAGATCAGTACATCAAGTGTAGTTCCCTGAGAGATGGAAAAGCAACTTCATCACAGACACAGAATTTGCTAAATAAAAAAATGCAAGACTCAGCAAAAGAACTGTCGAGAGAAGGCTGTCTTGCAGTGGTCTCAGAGGACGAGTAGCAGTCTCTAAACCACCTCTCAGGAGGGGAAACAAGGCCAAACCCTTGGGGTGGGCTAAGAAACACCAGCACTTCACAGTGGATGACTGGAAAAAAGTCCTGTTTACTGATGAATCCAAGTGTGACGTTTTTGGCAGTAACAGAAGGTTGTATGTATGGAGACGAGGGAGGCCGAGGACTGGTGAGCATCAGAGCCACTGTCCAGGACGAAACAACCAACATGGCTCCCAAAGATGAACTGCTAAGTGAATAACTCAGGCAGCAGAAACCCGAGGGACATATCATGGAGGGACAAGCCTCTACACGGCACGTACCACCGACAGATAGAAGAAGTGGCTGATATCAAGAAATCCTACCTCCTAATCTTTTTTATTTTTATTTTATACATACATTTTATTTTGCTTGGTGCAGCAACGATTTGAAAAACTCAAGAAGATAAATGAAACACAAATTAAACAGACAGAAGAATAAATTGAAAAGAAAGAGGGAGAAGAGAATAATTTGAAATAATAATAATACATACCTGTGTATGTATAATAATACATGTACATGTACACACACCAGTCGTCATCGCGTTCATTCAGTGCTTTCTGACTCTCACTCCACACACACACACACACACACACACACACACACACACACACACACACACACACACACACACACACACACACACACACACACACACACACACACACACACACACACACACACACACACACACACACACACACAGAATGATGGTTAGGATAGTTTTTGTTCAGTGTCTGCGCAGTGAACAGAAACAACTTCATCTTCATCAATAAAAAACTGGACTGATGCCTATAAAACAAGTTACCTGGTTTTAATTGTAGCTCTGTGAGTCTCCTCCTGCTGCAGACTGAGAGCATCATGGACACCTGAGGTACTGTGGTAAAGTAACATAACCAGTAACCACCAGAAGCCAGACCACCATCCAGTCAGTCAGCTGTAACAACCTGGTCTCTAACCAGAACCACTGCAGTCACTGCAAGTGGATGTTGTGCTGTGTGATCAGATATTTTGGTGGAAAACAAACACGTTGTCTGTGAACATTGACTGACACCGTCAGTGTCAACATATCTGTGACTTGTCAGATACTTAAATTAACAAAATTCCCTCATTATGTCAACAGAAAACATAATGTGGTTGGGATTATGTTTCCTTCAGCTCCTGTCCTTTGCACCAAATCAGTCCTTTGACAGCTTCCAACAGCACTTGGGTTCCTTGGCTTCAAACTCAACATTGGTTTCCTGAAACCTCTGAGTCATTTTTGATCCCAATTCAACTTTCAGAAACATTTAAAATCAGTTGCTCAGTCATGCTATAAAGAAATACTCCCACACTGCGTCCCCTCTTATCCTTAGCTCGTCCACAGTTGCTCAAAAACTCTGTTGCAGACTTCACATCGTTGTCATATCACCCCCGTGCCGGTGTCATTAGACTGGCTTCCTGTTAACTTTAGGATTGATTTTAAACTCCTTTTAATTACTTTTAAGGCACTACACAGTTTGGGTGCACCATATATCAGTGAGCTGCTGATCCCTTACTGGTCCACCAGGCCTTTCAGGTCATCAGAACAAAGAGTCGTGGACTCGTGGGGACCGAGAATTTGCTGTCCCGGTTCCCAGACTTTGGATCAGTCTCCCTCTGGGGGTCAGATCAGCAAACTCTGCTGACTGTTTTAAGACTCTTCTCAAAACCTGTTTATTCTCAAAGGCCATTTCCTGGTTCTTATTTCAGTTTATAGCTTGTGTTTTTTGTATTTTGATTGTGTAATTTATCATTTTTTAGTGTCCCGGAAGCACTTTTTTAACCCTGGTATATGCTATACTGTATAAATAAAGTGTTCAGGCTGGGCAACAACTGTAAAACAGAAAGGTTCTCATGTTTTGACTTGATGTCTTTTTATTCTGATTATTTTATCCAAAAACAAAAACAAAACACTGACTCTACTCATGGATAATCGTCACTGAATGAGGGTCAAACAGTTTCTACGACAAAAAGGGTTTTTTAAGCTTTCTGATCCATTTCTTTTTAAAAAAAAAAAAGAAAATAAACTTTATTTTTGATTATTTACAGTCTCATAGGAAATAAATGTCTTCACATTCCCTGTCTTCCATTAATATTTATATAGAAATCAATAAAATCCATAAATTAAAAAATGGATACATTTAAATATGGGATTTAGAGGAATCTTAATCAAACCAAATCAAATGAAGTTGAGTTATGGCTAAGCTGCTAAACTAGTACGTTTTAGCAGGAGTTCTTCAAACTGATTCAATTATGCGATACAACAAACTGAATCCCAACATGTCAGCTTATCAAAACTGATATTTTTCATTACAGTAAAAATCAGTGAGTAAATATATGTAGTTTTAGCTCTAACTAAAGCTAGCGGTGCTAGTTCCGGTAACGTTTCAGCAGCTTCTTCACTTCACTGACTGCACTCTGGTTTTTAGCTCTGTCTGCACTTACTTCTAATTTAAAAAGCACATTTGTGCTGTAATAATTTTCTATTTAGTCAAACTCAGGCCAAGAAGTTTTGACCAAATATGTAGTCGCTCTGTTGAAAGTGCTGGGCAGTGTGGACGTCTTGCTCTAATTCTAAAACCTCAAACTTCAGCTGAATCATCACATACAGAGCTGATTCAGAAAAAACCTTTAACACGATTCACATGTTCATTAATATAGAGGGAGATGTCATTTTCTTCACTTATATAATCCGACCGTTCACTGGGATTTGGTATGGACTGGTTAAACTGATTCATTTCACTGTTTGTCAATAAAAAGTCTCTCTTTTACATCTTTCATTACCTCAATCATTAATTTCTTAGATGATGATGATAAAACAACATCATCTGCATACAAACGAATATTTATCATTTCACTATCAATATAAATGAAAACCACTGCTGCTCTGTTTAACACACTCAGTCTTTGTTAGTCTGGTGAAACAGTTTGTGGTTCGTAGTGCTCCTGTTACACTGTAAAGAGGAAGATGCATGTTACATCTAATACATGTCAAAACTAATAATACTTGTACACATACAGACGTGTGACAAATTAATATAGGAACCTGAACAATGGGAGGAGAAACAGGATGACAACTCCCCCGTCCACAGGGCAGGAGGGGTCACTGATTGGTTGGATGAGCATGAGGATGATGTGAATCACGTGCTGTGACCGTCGCAGTCACCGGATCTCAACCCAGTCGAACACCTGTGGGAGGTTCTGGACCCACGTGTTAGACAGCGCTCTCCGCCACCACCATCAAAACACCAGATGAGGGAACATCTTTGGGAAGAATGGAGTTCATCCCTCCAGTAGAGTTCCAGAGACTTGGAGGATCAATGATGAGGAGCACTGAAGCTGTTCTGGATCCTTTTGGTGGCCCAACACCTGACTGAGACACTTTATACTGGTAGTTCCTTTCATTTTTCACCTGTTTGCCCACAGTCAGAGTGGGAGACAACTACTACAACGTTCCTGAAATCAGAAAATCTTTTCACAAGTGTGTTGGATCAGAGGTTCTTTCTTTCTGCTGTGATCACAAGTATGATTTACAGAGAGCTGAAAGCCAATCAGAGAGCAGGATTTTCTGTTGTCGTGGTATAAATGTGTGTATAAACAACTAGACAAAGTGAATAAGAGTTCAGACTCTACTGAGACTCTAGTGGGAAGTTTCTCATGTAACCTGCAGACCAGACTCTGCTTTAACAAGATCAGAGAGATCAATACCACACGCACACACTCACAGACACTCACACAGACATGCACACACACTTTCTCTCACACACACACACACACACACACACACACACACACACACACACACACTCCCAGGTGGCGTCAGAAGTTGGAGCTCCAACAAACTGAGTCTTTCTTCAGAACAAGCAGATTAACGGCTGCAGGATTAAAACCAGGACACCCAAGTCGACCACGAGTGGTCTGCTGTAACCATGGTAACCTGGCCAGCAGGGTAGGTGGGGTGTGGGGGATGAACACACACACAAATATGTGTATATACCCTACAAATTACTGTTGTCAGGTGGAAACCTTGTATCTCGAAAAACATTGAAAAGTCTAATGTGGTTCAGTTGATGTGGCAGGATTTAAGTTTTCAGAGCCTGAATGGAGAATTCAACAGAAACATAAAATCCTTCATTAAAAAAAAATTGGAGATACAGGATTTTCAGAGGTTTCCCATCGAATGGCGATAAAAAAAAATTTGGAAAAAAAAAAACTGTAAGTCGATATCTTTAACAACCGCCTGTCTGACTGTTTTTAATCAGTCAGTTTTGTAAAGTTCTTCTTCTACTGTTTTCACACATCTCATACAAAGCTTAGTCTGAAGCTTTAAACCAGTATTTTATTTTGTTTAGAGGCTGGAAGAGGTACAACAAAATCAGCAAATGTCAGAAAAATTAACTCTATTTCATGGGTCTGTGATTTGGTACTTTGGAAATAGCTTAATTTAAATCAAAATAAATATTAATTTATTAATCATGTGTTATTGGAAAGTTTATTCTTCATATATTTTGGCTTATTTGTTTATATGTAGACTCATTCCACATCTGTTCATGTCCAGCTGACCTGCTGAGAAATGACTGGCTCACACAAACAAATAATGGGAATTAATTCATTGGACGTGTTTCTATTTTTTCCCTAATTATCACCAAATTACACAATTCTCTCCAGGAAACTTTCAATATAAATTAAATTAAAAAATATTTATTAATTAGAAACCAAACAACAGGTTGGGAACCATACCATTCAAGTCTTGTCATTTTATTCTCTGTTATTTTTTTCAGAAATTCTTGTTTCGTTTGCTTCCATATCAAAACATCATAAAGTTATAAAACATAAACTTTGTTTAAACTGTTCTGTAATCACAACAAGGATCAGCTGACAAACTGTAAATGATATTTTTTCTTTTATAACCCGCTCTTTAGCTTTACATTTGAATTAAAAAAAAACCTCGTGGTCCTTTTTACCCTCAGGCTGATCCTCTGGCAATAAAAACTGATTCTACTGTCTGATTCTCTGATTAGCTCTCACTTCAGTACATTTAAACATTTATTTGATGTGTTTAGTTTTGTCATGCTCTGATAACATATGGTGTAAATAGCGCTGTGCACTGTTCTACTATCACAGACTGTATACTGTATGTCTGAAGTCCTGTTTTTGCACATAGACTACATTGTGCACATAAAGAAGATTTATGTACACTGTCCTCAGGCCTTCTATAGTAAAAAACTTTCTATTTGATCCACTGAATACTTACCTCTACTTGCACTGTAACTGTGTATAGTTTTCATTTTATTTTGATTTATGGTGACTTTAATTTCTTATGCTCCCTTTTTCCGTTTCTGATGCTGCTGTAATTCCTTATTTCCACTGAGTCAATCAATAAAGTGTCATCTCATCTTACAATGACCCAGAATTCATTTAAAATATGTATGTATACAAAGCAAAAGCAGGCTAATACATTATTTTATTTAGTAAAAAAGAAAAAAATCCCTAACTGATCTTATTTGAGTTTAATTAATTTGTGTGTGTGTGTGTGTGTGTGTGTGTGTGTGTGTGTGTGTGTGTGTGTGTGGACTGCAGCAGAGGTCAACCAATCAGTTTGGTCCTCTTCATGTTTGGACAGTGTTAGTATGCAGCACAGAGTATGGTTTTTTGTGTGTGTGTGTGTGTGTGAGTGTGTGTGTTTGAATGTAAAGGGACTTTTTGTGAAACCTTGAGAAAACAGCAGCTTCAGCAGTTTGTTCAACATGGCCTCAGTCAAACACACATAAACACACGGCAGCAAAGTAACTCCAGTGCTGTACTTAGGTACAATTTGAGGTTCTCGTACTTTACTTGAGTATTTGCATTGTATCATTCATTATTCTTGTGCTGCACCACATTTATCTGAAAAATAAAGTTGTTAGTTACTTTTGAAATTATGACTTTACATACAAACAAACACTCACCAAGCACTTTATTAGGAACACCTGTACACCTGCATCTTCAGGCCATGATCCAGTCAGCCAATCATGCGGCAGCAGTTCGCTGCATGAAATCCTGCAGATACAGGTCAGGAGCTTCAGCTAATGGTTACTTCAAACATCAAAATGGGGATAAAATGTGATCTGTGACTTTGACCGTGACATGATTGTTGGTGCCACACTGGCTGGTTTGAGTGTTTCTGAAACTGCTGATCTCCTGGGACTTTCACACACAACAGTCTCTAGAGTTTTTACTCAGAATGGATCCAGAAACAAAAACCATCCAGTGAGCATCAGTTCATGTTGATGAGAAGGGTCAGAGGAGACTGGCCAGACTGGTTGGAGCTGACAGAAGAGCTACGGTAACTCAGAAAACCACTGTGGTGAGCAGAAAAGCAGCTCAGGATGAACAACACGTTGAACCTGGAGGTGGAGGAACTACAACAGCAGACGACCATGTCTGGTTACAGTCCCGTCAGCCAAGAACAGAAATATGAGGCTACAGTGGACACAGACTCACCAACAGTGGACAGTTGAAGACTGGAAAGACGTAGCCTGGTCTGATGAATCTGGATTTCTGCTGAGGTAGCAGACTGTATGGTCAGAATTAGGCAACAACAGCATGAATCCATGGACCCAACCTGCCTGGTGGTCTAATGGTGTGGGGGATTTTTTCTTGGCTCCACTTTAGGCCCCTTAATACCAATCAATCATGGTTTGAATGCCACAGCCTGTCTGAGTATTGCTGCCGACCATGTGCTTCCCTCTAAGGTCACAATTTAACCATCTTCTAATGGCTGCTTCCAGCAAGATAATGCTCCAAGTCACAAAGCAAAAGTCGTCTCTAACTCGTTTCATGAACATGACAATCAGTCCAGTGAACTTCAGGGGCCTCCCCAGTCTCCAGATCTGGACCTCTGAAATGTGGTAGAACAGGAGATTGACAGCGTGAATGTGCAGCTGTCATGTCAACATGGACCAGAAAGTTTCCAATATCTGGTGAATCCAGGCCACAAGGACCTGGGGCTGTTTGAGAGCAAAGGACGGCTCCACCCAGTATTAGTGTGGTGTTCCTAATAAAGCGCTCAGTGAGCGTATGATCAACAAAATATGTTCTGTTATCGATGAAAATGCCCTACAGTATATGAGGTAGTTAAAATTTTTTAGTTCAACCAGCTGTGACTTTAAAATGCTGTTTACTTGTTAAAGCATCAGTAATAATAATTTTCCAATAATATGATATATACTAGAATAAAACCAATTTTACTTGTGATGCAGGAAACAGCTCCTGACTTCTCACCATGTTTTTTGTTCTTTTCCTGTTTTAACCCTCTAACTGAACATTCGACATGATCTTATACCTGTTTGATTATCATCTGATCTCTGGGTACTTGAGCTGGACGAGTCTCTCCCCACTTTCAACTCGAGTTTTCGTTTTTGTTCGATGTTAAGTCTTCATTCCAATGTTTAGATTTCTGTGTTGGTGTTTAGTTGTTGCGTCTGGATTTACTCACTTGGTGTTTGGTTATGTTTGGTGTTGAGTTTTTGAGAAATCTGCTGAACAGACATGTTTCAGGGCAGAAACCAGACACCTGATGAAGCTACACCTGTTTCCTCTAAATCGACAGTTTGACCGAGTTATTCAAAGTTGTCAAAGTAAATTTTAATTTGAAGTTTTTAGGGAACATGAAGTCAGAGCGGCTTCCTCACATTTGTCACAGCGAACCTGTGAAATTAATCTGAGCAGCATTTCTGTTTAAAACAGGAGAGTTTAAGAGACGAACCTTAAATCAACAGACGAACTAAAAGGCAGACTGATCTTCAATTAGAGACATAGAGGAGGAGCGGGAGGAGGAGGGAGCCTTCACTGCTGAGACGCTGAAACGAGATGTAAACTGGGCTCAAAAAGAAGATTCATAATGTTCATCTTTTCTGTAACACAGAGTAAAACCTCTTCATTAAAACATTCATTATGTTGTAATATAATTAGATTTAGTTAACTGCAAATTCAGATGAGATTAAACCACATTTAACTCTTTTATTTTCTACTTTCTTACTGTAACAAAGCCACAACACTTCCAACTTCCAAAAACGCCGTCGGCAACAATGTCACTAAAACACATCGAACAGTTTTGTTCACTTTTGCTTGAATAAAACTCAGAAATCGTGCCAGATTCTGTTTCATGATTTGAGTCAACCAAAGTTACCATATCCACTCAGAAACCAACATGAACCGTGATTTGACAGGTGAGTTTTTTGTGTTGCAATATATGTAACTACAGAAATGAATGAAAATGATTAACATTTTATTTCAAGACCAAATAAAGAAAAAAATACATTTATCCATCAATTATACAATTGTGTTTAGTACAAAATATGATAAATGTACAGATAACAACAAAAAAACTAAGCAACAGCTGAGAATCAGTTCAATCATCTTATTAAAAATATTTCATGATTACACCTGAACCAAAAAAATTAACTAAAAATCAAAAACTTAAAACTTTAAGGCTGCAATTTTGTTTTTTTGGTTTTACAGTAGGTTAAGATACCAAACAAAAAAACCCATCAAAAGTCTTGGATAAAGAAATAAGGAGAAAATACTCTGTAGGCTTATAACAGTAGTGATATACATAACAGAGCTGCAGATCTTTTCACTAAAGAAAAACCTGAAGGAAGAAAATAAAAAAGAAAACTAGATAAAATAATCAGTGGTCAGTTTAGTGATATAAAAAGGATTAAAAGGATTAAGAAGACAGATCAGATGACGGCTCGGAGGCTTCCTGTCCCGACTTTCTTCCTCAAAACCTCGACCAGACGCTCCAACCTGAGGAGGAGGAAGAGGAGAAAAATGATTTCAGTCTGAAACTTCAGTGTCATAAACGCTAAGAAGACAAACTGAGCAAAAACCTGAACACATCAGGAGAATATAAGGAACGTCTGACGTTTACAGACAGATGCTTCTCCTGTCGTACAATATTATTCCACAGTGGGAATTAAACCAACAACCCTGCGGGACCTTTGTCAGTCTGTCTGAGGCCTGCGGTCTGATGGAGGGATGGGGGAGGAGGAGGAGGGAGGAGGGGTGAGAAAGCAGAGAAAGTAAACACACCGACAGGACAGTCGATTGTTGGAGTCGAGTGGCGGGAGGAAGAGGAGCGACATGAATATGTGAGGGGGGGCCAGAACACTCCCACAGTGTGGAGGTGCTAAATGTTTTTACAGGATAAAACCCATCAGTCCACGTCTGAACGTATGAACCGCCAGTCTCAGGTGGTCCGTCTGCAGTGCTGATGTTTAGACCTTGTCTCTGTCCACAGTGACCACACTTCTACCTACAGAGACCATGTTAAGCACGAGGATCTTCTACCTGCAGCGTAACTGCAGTGAATACACTTTAAGGTTTCTACTATGGCCACATTTCTGCCTGCAATAAGGATGCTTCTACCTACGTATCTACCTCCGCAGGTAGTTTCTACCTGCAGTGATGACATGAGATCATATTGCCACCTGCCGATGGCCCCTTTTCGGGGTTTCTGCAGTGACCACGTCTTTACCTGTGGTTATGTTCCTACCTGCAGTGCATTTCTACTAATGATGACACTACTTTTAACCCCAATGAACACATTTCTACCTCAAATGGCGACATTACTAGCTGCGCTTTGGCCATGGCGACATGCAGTGGCTACCTCTCTACGTTTCTACCTGCAGTGATGACGTTTAGACCACATTTCCGCCTGCGGAGGCTACTTCTCTAGGTTTTCAAATGCAGGGACTTATTTCCTACCTTGTCATGTTTCTAGTTGTTCCTGTTTTTACAAGTTGTTTTCCTACAGTGACCAGACATTTCTACATACTCTGAAATCAGTGAAGTTCTCTGGCTAACACAGAGAATATTTGACAGCTTGAGTGCAGAAAGAGAAGATGACAAAGCAGGAGACTGAAATGAAGCTGAAATGAAGAAGGGAGGAGTTGGAAAATTGACCCTGGATGACTTTCTAACACTCACTGAGGCTCACTCGCTCTCTCTCTCTCTCTCTCTCTCTCTCTCTCTCTCTGCAAACCAAATTAAACTTCCCGTCTCTAATAACCAGCAGATTTCTATCACCCCCCACCCCTCCAGAGAGCAAATATTCCTCTCTCCACTATTCAGAAACTTGGGTGGCTCTTCAGAGCCGGCCGCCCCCCCCGCTGGCAGCCAAATTAGAGCAGAAAGCTGCGGGTTTGAGCCCAGGAGGACGGCGCGGGACGCAGACGGACGACTTAAGCTGTTTTCATCATGAATCTCATCCCTTCATCTTCAGGCTGATGAGATGAGAAGCAGCAGAAGAAGAAGTCACGTTATTCAGCATCAGACCGTCATCCTGCATGAGCTGAAATCTGAAGGATTAATTCTTCCCGATCAACTCGCCGGCAGAGACACTCACACCGATGTCCGCTGAATATGAATCATCACAACCAAATCTCTTTAGTCCCACACGCTTAAACAGTCTTTGAACACACCCCAGAGTTTCTGGTGGCTGCTGTTAGATACAGCAACATGTTCCTGATGACAGGAAACGCCATCGATTCTCACGTATGTCGCTGATTTCCCAGGTTTTAAACCTGTTTGGTGTGTGACCTATATAACAGGTTGCGGCTAGTTGAGGACTCTTTAGAGGTCTGAGGTGCTCAAGTTATCCAGTAAGTCACAGGAAAAAAAGAACAATTACAAAAAAGTCTGAAACAAATAGACATAATCTTGTGTGGAAGAAAGGAGTTTAGTAAAATGTACCTTGTTTCTGCTGAATCCTTCATAAAAAACTTGAGTTGTGTTTTGGGAAGAACATTTTTTTGTGTCAGACTTGATTTGTAGAGTTTGAGAGACAAAGTTCTTTGTTTTGCAGTGTTTTGTCATATTTAAGCAGTTAAGTTATTTTTTAACAAATGCTTTACCACTGCAACAGTATATTTGGTGTCTAATAAGTCCACGTGGGTGGGACACTTGTATGTGAATGACTCAGTAAGCAACTACTGACTAACCATAAGTGTTTCGGTTTGGTAGGTCAGGGTGTTTGGAGGAACAAAGAGACATCACACAGTAAATAGGGTCTGTCTCATTATGGGCAAACTTTTTACTCATTACATAACTAACTGCCTACATCAGGAGAGGAGTGGACTGGACAAAACCAGAAAAGGTCAACCAGCCGGACAGCTACCGTCACCACTGGCTTTGTGGGACATACCCAGTCCAGTCTTGCAGCTACAGGTGAGTCAAACCTACCTATCCCAGGTATGACTCACCGGGGACAAACTTGCTCATTCTCTCGTCACACTGCAACATACGGGGCCATGCTGTGAGAGTGTGGGCACATTATGTGGAATTTAACCAGAAAAGAGTCGTACCTGTGGCATAAAACAACATATGATAGACCACAGAAAAGATGCCACAGAACAAGACCACATACTGATTTGTTTTTTCTCCTGCATATTCTGAATATTGTACACACTTTTATTACAAAAGAATTGCGAATATATTGCAGAAACGTAAACTAAAACAACCCGTATTACATGTCCTTAATGGGCTATGGTCCTGTTTGGACCAGCAACGGTCTTTTTCTGTACGCGGCAAGTTGATATTGGGCATTTTCTGTCATGTGATCTCCTGACTGTAAGAGGAGCTGTCATTTTTTTGTCTGTACATATTCAGCGTGTGTTTGTTCATAGATGTGCTGTCCACACGTCTGTGCCTAAAATCAAGAAACAAAGTAAATGGCACCTTAAACACCCCTCGAGCTGTCTGAGACCACAGAACGAAAGAGCGAGCTGCACTGGTCTTAACGAGACCAAGGTTTTACGCCAAAGTGTCTGTAGACAGAGGAGAGCACTGAGGTTCTGCAGCAATGATTTGAATTCAGAGTTCTTGCTGCAGAAAAACTCTTATGCTCAGTTCAGTGTAGTGTGGTCTTTAGGGACTGTTGGTAAAGGGGAAGGTGAAGTTTCAACATTGAATGTCAATTAGAAAATGCTCTGTTTGTTCATTACAGCACTTCCTGCTTCAGACGTTTGATGAGTCTGGTTTACTACTTTGGGCAATATAGCCAAAATATTAATTATTACCTCACTTTATTACCTCACCTTATTTTATTATCAATTTATCTACGGATCTTTTTCTAGATTAATGAATGATTCGATCAGTCTATAAACCATAAGATGACGATGAAAAATGTCAAATCACACAGTAAGTCCCTAGAGCCCATAGTGACTTCATTAAATGTCTTGTTTTGTCCAACCGACAGTCCAAAACCCAACAGTATTCAATGGAAGATGAGGAAAAGCAGAAAACTACTTAACATTTGAGAACGTTGAACCAACACCTGTTGAAAAACGACTTAAACCTTAAACCGATTATTAAAAGAGTTGCTGATTAGTTTTCGGACAATCGACTCGTCGATTAATCCATAACCCGATAACCAGACCCAAATGGCGGCGCACGCACGATGCGAGGCTCGGCATCTCTCCAGGTTCTGCGAATTAGTAGTTACCTGCCTATTTGTTTGAAGTCTTTTCACTCGGAACAGTCTTGCATGTGTCTCCTACAGCTGACAGAAACGTTTGAACGTCAGATCTTATAACCTGTGTCTTCCGGGCAGACAGAACAGCTGATGACTCCGGTAATACCGGAGGCGGGGATTGTGCATCTATGTGAACAAAGCTTGGTGCAAGGACACTACTACAATCGAGAGTCATTGCACACGGTAAAGTGTAGACCTTTCTATCTGCCCGGAGCGTTTACGTCGACTGTTAAAATTCCTACTTCCTGCCCAGTCCCGGGGGGGCGGGACTTAGCCTCAACGTATAAGGTCACCCCTGAACTAATAAGAGGTCTGGATCAGGCCCTTCTCTGCCTCTCCCTATGTTTGCTGCAGCATGTAGATCTGCATGTGATATTGCATATCTCCTTAAGTTGACTCTGCATCAGATGCATTATTTGAGTTATTGTTATTATTTATTACTCCTTTTTTACTGCCGGTTAGATGCATTTCGTTGTCTCAGTACTTGTGCTCTGTGCAATGAAAATAAATTTGAATCTAATCTAAAAAATCTAATCGCTGCAGCTCTAATTGTTCACATCAGATTTTTCTTTGGATTTCGTGTTCAGATCCACTGAAGCTACCGGTGACCTTTCCTTAAGTGGGAAAACCATTTTGCTATGAAGCTGTTTTGTGTCATGCTAAAACAGGAAAAGTCAAACACAAACTGCTGAAACAAAGCTGGAAGAAGATTATTCTCTGAAACATCACTGTATGCTGCAATTTTTAAATTTCACTTCACTAGAACCAAAGAGCCCAAACTAGAAGAAAACAGACCCAGAACAAAAGGACACTGATGGATGGAAATGACATATAAACCATATAAATGATTGTGTTAAAGTATAAAAAGCATGTTGACAGGTGTGAAGTACAATCTGACCTGCGGACTCTCTCACTGGCATCTCGCTCCGCCTCCTGACAGCGTTGAAGCTCTGCCTCCACGCTCTGCTTCTCCTTCGACAGCTGCTTGAGCTGGACCAGCAGGGGCGGGGCCGGACAGGACGGGACCTCCGATGAACTCCCTGGAGAGACACCGTCACCAGGCAACGAGGGAGAGGGGGCGAGAAGATCCTGAGAGCTGAGGGAGGATGAAGAGCAGAGGATGTTCATTACCACAAAAACATACTCTCTTTTCAAACCTGTTTGTCTGAAAATTGTTTAAACCCACAGAATCAGCAGCGTCTGTCAGTCTGTTTTACTGAAGCTGAGCCACTGAACTCGCATGTGACAGACTTCACCCTCTAAAGCAAATCCAACGCATCCTCTGCAGGAACATGTCGGTTGAAACTGTCAGCGATCTGTACACTGTTGTAAAATCCTAAAATACCATCAGAGCATCGTTGCCTCATCTAAGCTGCATCACAGAGTTATCACCGTGTCATCACAATACTATAATCTCCCGTAAACTGGTCCACAAACTCAACAACCTGGGATTTTCCACCTCACTCTTTTCATGGATTATGCACTTTCTCACTTACAGACCACAAAAGTAACCACACATCCTCAACCCTTATGCTGAAGACAGGTGTGCCACCGGGCTGCGTGCTCAGTCCAGCCCTCTTCACCCTCTTCAGCCCGTGATTGCACCCCCATTCACATCACTAACACTATAGTGAATCTTCCTGATGACACCACCATAGTGGGACTCAATGACGAGGAGGCATGCTAAAGAGAGGAGGTCCAACATTTGTCTGAGTGGTGTTTGCAAAATAATCTTTGGTCCTGAACACCACTAAAACCAAGGAGATTATTGTGGAGATCCAGGAAGACCACACACTCATCACTTCACATAAGCGGTGAATAGGTGGACATTGTTGACAACATCAAATTCCTCTGAATCCACATAACGAAAGACCTCACATAGTCCCTTAACACCACCTACCTGGTGAAGAAAGCCCAACAGAGGCTTTCCTTCCTCAGAAAACTCAAACAAGCGTGACTTCCCTCTCAGCTGCTGGTCAACTTCTGTAGAAGCAGCGTAGAAAGCATCCTCTGTCAATGTGTCACAGTATGGTATGTCAGCTGCACGGCAGAGAAGAGGAAGGACATGGCCCGGGTGGTAAAGACAGCACACAGGATTGTGTGAGCTGTGCTCCCAGACCCGGATGCTGTGTATGCTGGACTTCTACAAAGGAAAGCCAGCAACATCAGCAAAGACACAATCGACCAGGGACACCACCTGTTTGTCCCCTTGCAATCAGGGAAAAGATACCGCACCATCAAAAACCACACTGATAGACTGAGGAACATCTTTTTCCCCAGAGCTGGCCTCTTTTCCTTTGTTACGAATTTATTAAAAAGTAAAGCGTCCTAGAATGCACTGCACGCCAACCAGCGACAATGGCAAAGATTTTTAGCCAGGCTCAACGCTGTAACAATTTTCATCCTAGGACTGTTATTATATCACTTAAGTTTTAGTTTTGATTTTATTTTCAGCTGAGAAAGTAACCATTTAGATTTCGAATATGTGGTCAGTTTATCCAAATAATGCCTGTTTTTGAAACTTGCTCTGGCGTTTTCGGAGATTACCTCCTGAGATGACTAATCGGTCAATGTGCGCCGCCATCCCAGGGCTTGCAGACAGTTCTCCAGTCCTTGGGAGTCTAGAGTTTCTGAGTTGAACTTGCCAAGTTCGAACTCCAAAGTACAGGAGTCTGAACTTGGCGTACTCTGTATTGAGAGAGGCCTTATGACAGATGACTTGATCTGATCGGAAACACGGTGATTGGTGTCAGTATGTAGTAGATCGTCGCTGGTCCAACACACGCAGAGGAAACCTATGATCTGATCTGAGAGCAGCTCTGACCTCACTGTGACAGAGCTGATAGATGATCAATCAGCTGTGATATTGATAGGTGCTGGAGGGTATCCAGGTTAATTAAAGGTAAACAACGCAGACAGACAGCAGAGGACAGAACAAAGGACATAGTTCACCCAGTTCACTTCAGACCTGAGGAGACCGCTGAAGGTTCAGAACAAACGTCATTCCTTAATTTCTTCCCCATGTTAAGTACTTGAGCTTTTCAGAGGATTCTTGCTATGTGTGTGGACCATGACTCACTGATTCGCCAGTGGTTTCTCATGTTGTTACTCTCATTCACAAAAAATTAAGTTTAATGTCTCAGATTTTAGAAAGCAAAATAAATCCAGTCTGATTTTGCATGTTTTAAGCAGATAGAGTGATTTCCTGATGTAATGACTGACAACAGCTACAACAGGAGAACAGGTTTCCATGGATACATCAGAGTTTAATAATGCTGCCAACCTGCCAAATGTAGAGTTATCAAATGAGACCCACTGTCTCATTTTAAATGTGGGAAAAATTGAGGGGATGGTTCTTGACCCTAGGTCAGTGGGGGGTCATAGTCTAGTGGTTATACCTGATGAACCAATCAATCAGGTCTGCTCCTACAAGGACCTTGGCTTTCCCTTGGACAACACCTTTAGCTGGAAGGCCCGCGTTGAAAGTTTGTGTTCTCGTTTACGGCAGAGATCATCCTTCCTACACAGACTCGGGGTGTATGGGGTGGACCAGAGGATTGTGTTTTTATTCTACCAGGCTGTAGTAAAGAGCGTAGTCAGGTATGGGATGTCAGCATGGTACAGCAATCTCACTGTACAGTTTAAATCTAAGCTTGCTCGTCTGGTACAGCATACCATGAATGTCATGGGGAAGACTGAACACCGGTCCCTGCAGTCAATATATGAGCAGTCTGTTCTCAGGCAAGCGCAGAAAATATTGTCTGACCCGTCTCATGTTCTCCACCCTGAGTAAGAGCTCTGACCCTCTGGCAGATGACATAGAGTACCCCGATGTAAACTCAGCCATTTTAAAAACTCCTTTGTGCCTACCTCAATTAAAGTTTTAAATGATGTTGCTTGACGCTGCAGGGGTTTTGCGATAGCTTCATGGTCTTCTTATCACTTCTAATCACTGGTTGTGTAATATGTGCAATATGTGTCATTTGTGGCTGTGATTTGCTACAGTATGCGCTGCTTTGTTTATATGTTGTTATTTGTCATTTGTTTTTTATATAACTATGGAGGCGGTTACACGTGTGGAGCACTTGAGTCCAAGAAAAATCTCCCCATGGGGACAATAAAATGTATGGCATGTTATTGTATCATTTCATATTGTATCGTGTTGTACTTGGAATAAGACCAGTCAGGTGTCATAATCTGCATCTTTCTGATATGGACTGAAGTCTCAGGTTTGGACTGCTACATTTCCCAGGCACACTGTATCCTGATGTGTTATACAACCTCTGCTTTGCTCTGCGTCTGTTTGCCATCGACTGAATGAGATTCAAACAGAAACACTGTTTTAAACCATCAGCTACTGTTGTGTCAGTGAGGCAAATTGTGTGAAGATAAAAATAAAAAGAAGAAGAAAAAATGACCTAAATAAAACCAAACAAAGCTTCTGAATACTTCAGTTTCTTCTATTTATGGAAAGTGCCATTTCAGACTCTCGAATCCAAACATGCATCAGCATTAAATCAGGGACTAGACCCTGTACAGATCTGTTGTCAGAGAGAATCCATACTGACACATCTCTCCATCGTCCACTGACCATGTGTGTGGACCATTGTTGTCCTCTGAGCTCCTAAACCAACAGGCAGCAGGTCAGAGGTCAAAGGGGGGTCAATCTGTTCCTGACCTGCATCAATGAGGTTTCAGTCAGAAACAGATGTTTGATGTTAAAGAACCATCTGATCCACAGCTGTAAACCTGATGAGGGTCAGCTGAGATCCACTTGTAAACCATCAGACATCAGCTGAGATCCAGAGATCCACCTGTGACCAGGCAGATACTCGAGGATAGATTTAATCCAAATTGAAAATAGCAAAGGAGATCAGTTGAGATCCGGCACAGATCACCTTTCAACCACCAGAGATCCAGATCCACCAGAGATCAGCCGAGATCCTGCAGAGATCCAAACTAAATACAAAAAGATCCAGCTATAAACCTGCAAAGATCCAGCAGAGACCCAGTTGTTTATAAAACCACTGGGAAAGAGCAGGGGAGACCAGCTGAGATTCAGCAAAGATCAGCTGTAAGCCAGCAGCAATTTAGACAACCAGAGATGAGTTAAAATCCAGAAGAGACCTGCTGTATCCTAGCATAGATCCACCTAAGATCAACTGTGACCGGGCAGACACCAGAAGAGCATCTGTAAACCTGTAAAGATTCCAATAAAACCCAGAAGACATCCAGGTCCACCAAAGATCAGTCGAGATCCAGCAGAAATCAGAAATTTACGATCAGCTGTGACCAGGAAGAGATCCAGAAGAGATCAACTGAGATCCAGAAGAGATCCAGCTGTAAACCTGCGGAGATCTAAGATATCCACCAGATTTCTAGAAGAGCACCAGCAAAGATCCAGTAAAAACTACTTCCTGTCTGGAATTTGTTGACGGGAAGGGATGTGTTTTACATTTCTGGTTCGTTTGTCATCAACAGAATAAGAACAGTGGAGTTATTAAATTTGTACCAAACTCCAGTATGAATTTTCTAATTTATAGACGATCTGAATGTTCAACGAACATGTTGAAGATCTGCACAGGTCTGTAGTGTGTTTACCTTTAATTGTGGCAAAACAAAGATCAGTCAATAAATATGACTGAGTAGTGATTATGACAGATTGTATCAACAGAAATGATTCGAACCCCACAGTTACGGAGAATACAAACATTTTGGATTCAGCACAGAGTTCTTCTGATGACTTCACTGACCAGCTGCAGAAACTGACAGTCTTTGTGGTATCAAAAGAGAGAGAGAATGATGTTTATGTCCTGGTGTTTGTAAATAATAAATAATAATGGATAATAGATAAGAGTTTTAGAACCATGCGTGCGTGCGCACGCACACACGCACAAAAAGGGGTTATATGAAGTAAAATCTAACAAATCTCTTTGAAAAATGAAGAGAAATAACAGGAGAGAAGGAGACATGAGCTGTTATTCCCCAAAAAATGCTGAAATCAACCCCCCCCTCGTCTCTGCAGGCGTTCAGCATCAATCCGGATGATGTATGGAGACTCACAGTTTACACAGCACGACTCACTTGTTATCTTACCCAGTTCTGCTCTGTTTTATTCTTCCAGTTTGCGTCCCTACTGCAGGCCTCTCAACCTCTTTCACGCTAAAAATTGTTTGGTGTTCATTTTTGTGGGTAACTGCCAACCGAGATCAGGTTTTCTGCAGGTTCACCAAGTTCAATTTATGACTTTATACACAGAATGACATTTATACCTGTTTCTCAGTCATACCAGACAAAGTATGAAAAAAACCAGTGGGAATGATATGGATGAGAATTAGTTACCAAGTGCATTAATTTAATGACATTTGTATCACATTTCATAAGTACATCCCAGCTGTATATGGGTTTTGCTAAAATCACAAACAACATTTTATACCTATTGTTACAGCCTATGGCTAGAAAAAGAAACATTAAGACCTTTATAGAACCAACTTACAACTTTTCTACCTTTTACTGACTTTTTAGAGGAAAATTAAATCACTGCTTTTTAAGACTTTTCAAGACCTGCCGATATCCTGTGTAATTGTTCACATTGTTCGTTTGGTGTTTTTACTGCGTTTTTGTTTCACGTGTTTTTGTATTTCTGCCGCAAAAAGAATTTCCTTTTGTGGGAAAATAAAGATCTGAACTGAACTGAACAATATCTAGATCAGTATTCATAAACAGTTTTGCATTGATCATATGGTTAGCTGTGGGAGTGTAGTGGGTGGAATATGAGGCTTGTCCTTGGGTCCGATTTTCTAAGCTAATTGTGAAAGAGAAATTCCAGCAAAGACGTGCATATGAACAGTTTTATAAATCTGATTATTTTTTGGCGTAGCCCTTTTTTGGATCCAGCGCACGGATTTATAAATGAGGCCCCTGGACTGAGTCACCAGGTCATAGGTCAACAAGAGACACACACACACACACACACACACACACACACACACACACACACACACACACACACACAGTTTGTATTCTTACAGCTGTATGTTCAGTCTATGTTTACCTCTCTTTCTCCCTTTCACCTTATTGGTTTAAACTGAAGACAAAGGAGAGGAGGAGGAATCCTCTGAACAAACACACACACACACGTTTGTCTTTCTGTGTTTCAGGACCCTCAGAGACATAATGCATATCCTTCATAATGCATTCCCTAAGCTAAGGCTGTGTTCAGGCAGAGTTCAGGCCTGTGTGAAAAATGCAGCCCTCTCATTCACTTGGAGTCAGTCCATGGAGAAGGCGTAGGCGGCAACATAGGAGGCCTTGACAAAAGATCGCAGGGTCGTCTGGCACAAAAGTAGATCCTGACTCAGCTTTTGCTGGAACACGACATCATCCAGTAAGATGTCGCAGTGGACAGTCACATAGATGCAAACACACATTCCTGCTAGATAACTTTGTAACATGAAAACTGGATTTCTGCTGTTTATCTTGTGATTGTCAGGGTGAAAGATAAAATACTATAATAACTTTCCAGAGTTGAAAAATCCTGTCTGTGAGTTTTACAAACCTCCGTGAACGGTTCTGGTGTCTGATCATTTGACTGAACTTATATAGCGCTTTTCTAACCTTATCGACCACTCAAAGAGGGCTGGAGGAGACGGGGATCGAACCACCGACATTCTGGTTAGTGGATGACCTGCTCTACCTCCTGAGACGGAGCCGCCCTGTTTAACCTTTAAAGTCATGAATCTGTTACTCAAACTGGACAAACTGAATTAAATTTAATGTCTCACTGGTACCTTCAAAAACACAGCCCCCCGATGCTTTAATACAGGGCTGTTTTCCATCTGAATCCCCTGCATCCTAAGTTTAACCATCACATCCAATGCCTAACCCCAACCTAAACCTGATTCTGACCCAAACCTAAAACTAACACACTAACAGACATTTTGGCTGGTCATCAACGTGAAACGATGGTTTCTGACATTGTTCAACATCGAGATAGCAATGCAAGCACATGCGCACACACACACTTGTCTTACATTAGTTGTGAGGACACTAATTGACATAATGCATTCCCTAGCCCCTCACCATAACCCTAACCTAAACCTCGTTCTAACTTGAACCCAAAACCAGGTCTGAAGCCTAAAACGGCCCTTTGAAGGTGTAAGGACCAGTCAAAATGTCCTCGCAATACACAACCAGAAGTCTTCAGAGTTTAACAGCAGCTGAATATATTCAGATTCTCAGTTTGTTTACCTGCTCACAGGTCACATAGAAATCTCAGGTTACAATCTGACAACACCTTTACTTGCCCGGTAGTAACCTGGTTACTGTAAATCTGTTCACCTGTAGCAGCTCTGTAATCACATTTATCTTCGTCATGTTATTTCGGGAGCACTGCTGACTGATTTTACTGTATTTATTGATACAAGATTTTTATTTTATTTTATTGTCAGATTATTTTTCTGATGTCGCAGTGAAGTGAGAGGACATGAGGTCGTGAGTCCACACCACCACGCTCAGAAAATACTGACCAGAGACCATCCCTAAAATGTTTCAATTATTTGGAAATGTCCCCCTTTTTAAATATTTACTAAACTCTTCAAATGTATTTTCTTTAAATGGTATTTCCTAACATGAAAGTCTAAATTGTTAATTTTCTACACAACAGGAATAAACAGTCTGCATTACCGTTCTTTTTTGACTAAAGTAGTCAAAGATAGATCTATATTCCAACAATGAAGTACTAATATCAACGTACATTTTTTACAGTCTCATACTTACCTCCAGTTGCTAAGTTACGTTATGTTAATTTAACCCTGTCTCCTGGATATTACATTCGAATAACACTAAACTAATTTCTCAATTTCCATTGTGGTGGCAATCTCTAGCTGGATTATGTTCAGACGCAGCTCTTTTTTTTTGAATGAATGAATGAATGCATGGTAAGGTCTACAATTTTCTACGTGATGAGGGAACCCAACCGCCTTTTGGGAGACACCAGATCACTAACCAATCTGACAGTGACCTCCTTGGTGATTCTGCCTCCTCCTGAAACTACCATCATCCAACAGGGAGATGACACCAGTCGAAAAATGACCAACGAGGCAGACAAAGGGTAAAAAGGGGCGTGGAAAGGAGAAATCCGGATGCCAGGAACAGACCAAACACCTGCTAGCAGGCGAAAGCCCGGTGATTGACCTCTCAAGCAAGGTACTCACTACAGGTCAACTATCTCCCTTATCTAGAGGGTTAAGTTTTGTTCCTACTGCAGTTGCCTCTTTTGAAATCAAAATGGACTAATTCCTTTTTTTTTCAGAAAGATTAAACTGAAACATGTTTGGTAATTTTGAAACACAAGAGTCTAACAAACCTGTGTTTAAAATAGAAGTAAATTCAGTCCCTTTTGTTTGAATCCTTCCAACCAAACTTTCTGCAGAGTGGTTGAGAAAGAAATCCTGGACAAAGGCAAGACAAATTTCTCCCACTTGAACATGAATCACAATGAGAGATTGGCCATACAAGAACTCCCCAGAGACCCTGACATTATTATTAAACCTGCTGAGTCAGTGAGTCAAACTGGTGTCAGTGTTGTAATGTTCCAGTCCTGTGCAGCAGCGTGATGTTGGTGCCCGGTGCTCGGTGCCCTTGCATCCACCTTTTGTACAGAAGAATGGCCACTCACCGTAGCTGCTGGACCCGCAGTGCCGGCGTGCGTGGAGGCCAGCCAGGGAAGGGTGGCCGCAGAAGTACTAAAGTTTTCAGTCCACACACACAGCCATTATAGCTGAATTTAGTCCAGAATAACTCACAAAAACAACACGGTTGTAAAAAAGGAAGAAGTTGGGAGGTTTTTACCCGGGCCCAAATTTTCCACAGAGGTCTCCTCCACTCCAAAATAACAAAACCCGTAATTAAAACTGGTAAAAACACTTAACAATAAAAGTCACGTTAAAAGTCAGTGTTTGTCTGATGCTGTTCAGGGAGTGGCTACAAGCCGGGCTGCCAATCGCTTCAGATGTGTATGAGCTTCTAACTTTTTCTCTGACTGATCATTTTACAGGTAAATACACCTGAAATCACAGCACAGCCGTCGTCTTTAACTAATGTGTCTGGTGATTCTGTCAGACGACGTCGTGGTTGTAAAATCAGGATTTTAGCAGCAGAGCAGCAGCTTGAAGTGGCTGATGCTTAACATGAAGTTTTAATGGGCCAAGTTTCATACTTGTTCCGTCGTCTGACGACAGAAACGGTAAAACATGTAGATGAAAACAGCTTTTTTGGGAATTCCGCTGGATTCAATTACTGTATATGTGAGCACAGAGAGTGGGAGAGAAGTAAACAGATAAAAGGCTGAAACTGGCCGACACCAGGCAGACTGCAAATACGACACGATGATGTCATGAATAAGCTAATTAGTGTATTATGTCATCTAGCAACATTTAGCTACTTTTTGAGCAGGGTTTAGCTAATTTCCATTGAAGGTACTTGTTTACGGCGGTTTCACAACAGTTTTTAAACTACGTCCTCAATATCGCACGTTGACCATACACGGTCCAGACATAAACTAGGTTTAGAACTACTCTTGTTTTCAGAGTAGCACTGCTGAGGATCTGTAACAGCCTTTATGACATTGTTGGTGTGAACACACTTTGTAGAGAGCTGGAACAAGTTTGGCTGCTGTTGACGTGAACTGGCTGACTCGTATTGTAAAAGGCATCACAACAGAGTGAGTGGACTTCTCTCTAATTGTAGTGATTATGTCTGCAATTCATGTCTTTTACCAGAGCAAGAAAGGTCAGTTAACAGAAATTACATGAAAACATTATTCTCTCACTTCCCTCTAATCTGTCAAATTGAGTTTTGGTTTTATGTTTCAAGAGATATCTGTCTGTTTACCTTAGTCTGAAACCGAGTATATACCTGGGTGCTATGTCGAACGATCTGAAAGGGCGACAGCAGTTGGGTATTTGTACCTTTGGCTAGGAAAAATTAAGAGGAAAGTTCTGTTTAGCTGCCAACATCCCACTAAACTAGGACCCAATCGCCCTCATAAACATCACTGACCACTTTAACGATGCACGGCTACCAACTGGACAGTCTCTTGAAGACACACTTAGAGATCATAAAGTGTACCAAGGTACCAGCGTGGTTGTAGCCAAACTCTTACGTCCTGAACATACAGAGTTAAGGGTTATGTCTTTTAGACTCATTGATCCACAACAGCAATGGTTCGTTCTAATCTACTCTCCTCTCCCCATGTGGAATATCCCACAGATATCCCTCCAATATCCTTCAAATTATTCAGAGAAATGCTCTTCCATATTGGAGTGATTATACCTTTGTGTTTACAGTTGTATACGACCTGCCCAAACATACAAACAGAAACAGCCACAGTGCGCTGCTGGATGAAGAGCAGCAGATGACACACTCGTACGCCAGTAAACTCCCTTCGCCATTCACACCACGCCTTGCGTTGTTTGAATGGCATTTCACGGCTCAGCTCAGCAAGAGCACCCCCATCCCCAACCCCACCCCTCAATGCCGACAATGTTCCGGACATCCGCTGGTTTCCATTTATTTTCTGTTTGACTTCTGAAACCGGCTCGAGTTCTGTGATCCATCGCAGTGGAGATAAAACATGAGATCTATTTATAAGTGATGTAAAAAGAAAAACTCAGAGCAGCAGAGTGCTGAGTGTGACATCACTCTGTTTCTGTGCTGATCACATTTGTATTGTGGACATTACAATTAATTTACAATGATAAACAGCTACAGGTAATAATTTTTATTATTTGTTCAAGCAGACCACACCTAGAATTAAATACAAAAAAAAGAGGTGGCATTATTTAGAAATCAAGAACTTTTTTGGGCTATTTATTTCTTATATCTTATATCGGTAAATCTGAGTTTATATTTGGACATGAGAGGTGGTTTTTACTTGGAAAGGGTTGGTGCCCGGTGCATATAACGTAAAATAATAGAATATCTAAAAGGTCAGTCTGGGAAAAAGGAACTAAACAGGTGTGTCCCTTCACACCTCTGCTTTTACAGCTACTGTGACACTCAAAACATACACAGGAGTTCATCTGTATACACAGATGAACTCCTGTTGTATTTAACTCATTGATATATTGTGATATTTTAGAGACTAAATTCTAATCATCTGACACACACAAGTTACAATAATAACTTACATAATTTCATCTCTACTCGTGCCATGCGGCTACTGCATTTATTCTAATTGTCTACCGTATGTTAAAGGGTTATGCGTGTGATTCAGACGATCCTTTCACACATGCAGGTTTTCCCTCGCAACACTGCATAACACTGCATATGTTTAACTATAGCATAGTTTTATAAGCACATTTTTCAGATCTGAAGATTACACATACTTTTACTGTCCAGTTTTAAGGCTTTAACCCAGTAGTGGAAAAGGTTTCATGTTCCAAATAAAAACAGTAAATTTCAATCCAGTATTTGTTTAATCTGAATTCTTCAATAATATATTTAGTTTGATTTATTTGAAGCATGTAAAAAGAGTAAACTGTCTGAATGGAGAAGACCAGAGATCCCCCTGGTTTGTGTCAGTCAGTGAGCCTTTACATTTGTAATCTTGCACTAACAAACATAATAAAATCAAATGCTGTCAGTGATTTAAAAAGTGATGTGTGAAGGTTATATATGTTTTTGTCATGTTAGCCAGCCTTACGCAGTAGAAGCGTTTGATAATTGTGGCTGGGGGGTAGCTTAATTAGTAACAGCAGGGGCAAAAAGAGCAGATATAAAAAAGAAATAAATAACTAAATTTAACAAAAATAATTATGATATGTGAGTTGAGACTATGATGTGAGTTTTACTGCCATAGAAGGAGGATCTGGTGTTTCCCTTCTGAAGGCTCTGTGGTTTGTTTGTCTGCAGTAAAGAGACACTGACACTTCTGAGTATCTTTTCATATTTTCATATTTCTGATCTGATAGACTCATCACACTGCGGCTCCTGCATCTGCCTCACTGACTAAGAGGATACAGTGATGAGGTCAGAGGTGACAACGGCCCACGTAAATGACAATAATTCTTTATATCTGTAGGTGTTTTCTTGGCAGTTTTTGATCTGAGGTGCCAGAGTCAAGTCCGACAAAATTATGCAATCTGAACTTATCTGAGATTCACATAAGTCAAACCATGCAAATAACTATGCATAAACAATACATAATACTCAAGGTTGCAAGAAAGCACAATCATTTCTCAATCATCTCAACTAGAATTATTGAGACATGACTGGAAAATCGGTGGGAATGGAGAAAAGTGGGTACGAGGAACATAATTCAATGTGTGGACCTGTATAACTTTATATAGTCCAAACAGTCCAACACCAAACACCTGAGCCACCAATTCAGTTAAGTTCTCAATCAAAGATAAAAAAACTCAAAACTCCACTTTGGCTTTTATCACCAGTTTAAGCAAAGGAAGGGAAGAAAAAAACAGGAAACATTCAGTAAAACAAGCACTTATGAGTGAGGGTGGCCCTATTCTGACCACATTGCAGCCGAGTTATCATTGATGTCCATTGGTAGCTGTAGTTACAAAATAATCAGTTACTCTTTGATATTGTTATTAATAACCATCGTGTTGCTCTCAAGTGCAACACACACTAACACTGAGGGGTGTCATTTCATGCACCTCGATTTCCACCGTTAGCACATGCCCTAAACTGATAAACTAGACATGTAGACTTCTGAATGAATCTTTGGATGTGTCTGAAATGTCAAACACTAATCCCTGTGGACACTTACACTTTACTAAATAGTGAGCAGTACATTGAGATTTCAGACACTCACTAATTATCCTCACTCGTGTCATCACTGACGGCTCCAGGGTCACATGACTGTTAATTACACATTTATAAAATGTGACATATAGCACTGATTGTTAAAAGAATGGAATTTCTGAGAGCACTATATACAGCAATAATTTACATCAGAGTCCAGACGCTCAAATAAAATTAGTGAACTGTGACCTCACCACAGAGGAGAGAGAGCGTGACTTGGGATCTTATCTTCAACAAACACCAAGGCTGAGGTTTTGCTGCTTTTCAGTAGTCTGACCTGTGATTGGCTCGTAGTGCCAATAGCTCGGCCTCTAGCTGTCGCCTGTCGTCCAGAGCTCCATCTCTCTCTCTCTGAAGCCTCAGCAGCTCCTCCTGATCAGAAAAAACACAGGTCAATCACATTCACCCTCTGACTCTAAACACGTTTAACTCCGCATCCACAGTGTTACAGGCTGGCAGCAGACAGAGTAAATGACCTGTGTGAATGATGATGATGATAAAAGAAAGAGAGACACACTGTAAGGTCAGGCTGATGTTTTTCCACACAACATTCTTGAATTAGTTTGACTAATTTAAACAGAACAAGCTGTCTGTTGTCACAGCGTGTAAAGCTCCACTCTTATTGGTTATAAATCCTGTCAATCATAAACTTAAATATAATCCCTGATTCAACGTTAAGATCTAAAAACATTAAACTCAGACATTCTTAATTCCACTTGCATTTTTCAGCGCTGAGTTAATTGGCCATTGTGTTTGTTAATTGTGTCTGAACTGTGTTTGTTCTTTTGCTGTACATGTGCACAGGTCTCTACTGAAAAAGAGATCAAGATCTTGATCTCAGTGAGACTGCCTGTTTAAATAAAGGACTAATTAACTAATTGACTAATTAACTAATATGAGTGTCAACACACTTGATAATGAGGATTTGATTTTTATCAGCGTGTATTTAACTCCTGATTTATTAAGGCAGCAGCTCATTACACACCCAGCTCCTGGACTGAACCTGAGAATGAAACTCCAGGTGCATTCTGGGAATAAAAGGGCGCTCAGTGTAGTTCAGTGGTGGGATTTCTAAGTTTGTAAAATGAATAATACATTACAGTAAATTAATGATAATGCAGTGATATTTATTACAAAACATCTTTTGGCAGCGGTTCTTCTCCACTGGAGAAGATTTATAGACAATTTTGTCTAAAAACGTATTCAGTGGTAGGCACTGAACATTGTCATGGGATGTGAGAAGGAGATGGAGTGAAAAATGAAGAATAAAAGACACAAAATAAACACAACACAACTCAATGCAAACAGTGGAGAGCGAGAGGAAATGAGCAGCAGGTAGAGGTGGATATGGTGTTAATACGGAGGTCAATGCAGGACTACACTAACTGTAAAGGTCTTATTGAATGAGAGTAGTCATTACCCTGTAGTGAGCTAACTGACAGTTCAAACTCAAGTTAAACGAAAACAATCCACAGCACCTTATCAATTGTTAACTGGTAAGGTTAATAATCACCCCGACTGATAGCTGTTACAGAACAATACATTGTTGTGTTCATTAATAACTACCTCCCACCCACTGTTAGCTTGTATAAAACAGTCAGATATTGTGTTCATTGTTCAACATTCCAGTCTTATCACCAATATTAATGGTTATAAAGCAATCACATATTGTTTTCGATAATAATCTTCTCCATCTGTTGTTGTGGATATAATTGCATATTGTGGTCAATAATAACCATCCTTGTCCATACGGTCTCTCTTCCAGGTACCCATAAGGAGTCTGGCAGCGGCATTATGGACCAGAACTTGCAGGCGGGATAGAGACGACTGACTAATCCCAGTGTACAGAGAATTGAAATAGTCTAAGCCGGCGGAAATGAAAGCACGGATGTCTTTCTCAAGGTCTTTGAATGAGAGAAAAATAAACTTGATTTTGGCAATAGTAGGAAGCCGGAAAAAGCTTACTTTTACTAAATTTAACCTGCTTGTCAAACTTTAGGGCGGAATCAAGTACCACTACAAGGTTTTTAACCTAGGAATTAGCAAGGTTGGACAGGTTGACTAGGCTGCTGGTAACCGATTTGATAGAGTCAGAGGGGCCAAACAGGACAATTTCAGTCTTGCTTTCATTCAACTGCAGGAAAATTTTGTGCCCTCCAACGCTTAATGTCTTCAAGGCAATCCATACGACTGAATAGATTGCACTGGTTAGGTTTCGAGGAAGATACAACTAGGTGTCATCTGAAAAGTAGTGGAAGGAAATGTTATACTTCTGTTATTCCTCGACCAGGGAGCAGCATGTAGACAGAGAACAGAGATGATGATGGAACCATGTGAGACTCCACAGGAGACACTAGAGGAAAAATTGCCTATGTTGACAAAGAAACTTCTATTTCTGAGGCAGGACGTGAACCAGTTTAAGGCAGTGCCATTAACACCAACCCCGTACTGGAGACAATTGATTAAAATGTCATGGTCTACTGTATCAAATGCCGAACTGTGGTCAAGGAGGATTAGGACGGGACAATTGCTGCAGTTGACAGAGAGGATCAGGTCATTGAACACTCTCAGCAAGGTAGAGTCTGTGCTATGGTGGGCCCAAAAACCTGACTGGAATTTTTCCAAGCTGTTATTTTGGTGTACGCAGGGGAGGAATTGACAGAGAACTACCTTTTCAAGGATTTTTGACAAGAATGGGAGTTTAGAGCTTGGTCTGTAGTTACTAGGGTGGGGTCTATGTTGGGTTTTTGCAGGAGGGGCTAGACCACTACGTGCTTGAGACAGGTTGGATCAGTACCAGTGGCAAGAGAGCTATTGGTTATGGAGAGGATGCTGGGACCGATTATGTCACAGACATCTTTTAAGAGAGAAGTGGGAACAATAAAAAGGGGGCAGGTTGCAGATTTCAAGGTGGAAACATCTTTTTGAGGGACGGTAACGAGGTGGGTTGAAAGCTTTCCAAGGTGCACGAGCAGACCAGTGAGACAGCAAGGTCATGGATGGAGGGGGAAATGTTCACACACTTAGTTGGGGACACATCCAAGCTGGTACTGGGGGCGTGATAGAAGAAAGAGTTAATTGTTTTAGTTAGTGATGAGGTCAGAAAAGTATTTTGTTCTCGCTGCCTTTACTGCATCCTGATAACTCTTAGGCCAAGGCAAGCTTTCAGGGTTTAGGCTATTTGGACTTAAGGGGGGGGGGGCAACAGAGTCCAGAACAAAAAGGCAGGCGGTGTTTAATAAAGAAATAAGATCCTGAGGAGAAGCCTCAATACTGCAGGTACTCGGAGCAGCCATAACATCTTTTCGTTACAAAGCAGTAATATAATGCCTTCATAACTAAATTTACCAGTACACTGTAAGCGGTTACAAAATAATCACAGATGTAATAGTAATAAATACTGGCCCACTTTTCTCCTCATAAGAACAGTTTTTTAGTCATCTATAAGTCGATATTTCATTCAAATTTCTTTTCTCACCACAACCTCGCTAATGACTCGTATATATCCTATCTGCATTATTTTTGAATTTGTTTTTCAAAGCCTAACAAATTTTGTGCCTTACAGTCCTGGTTGAAATTATCGGCACTCCTGAATTTTAAGTACAGAATGTAGAAAATCTTCAGAAATAAATGCAAATTAACCTATTTTGAGATGGACTCCTAAAATACCTCCCATATCCAGACATATCTCCTGTCCCCTCACCTCCTATCACCTCCTGCCTCCCCCCTGCTCAGAGAGGTACTGGTACTGCTGCAGGGATTGAACCTGTGGGTTGACACTTACAGGACAGTGTATCTCAGTGTCTTTGGTCAAACTGTGCGGAGGCTAACTCCAGCAGGGATTACAGACCTGATCCTGACCTCCTCCTCTTCCTCCTCCTCTATGCTAATTAAAGCCCTCAAGGTCCCTGAGTTTAAAGTGAGACATCAAAAGAGAAACCAAACCCAGAGAGTCAATATGTGTCTTCTCCAGCCGGGCCGGAGGAGACGCTTCAAAAGAACCGCCCGAGTTATTAATCAGAATAATTTCCAAATGAGATGATCAGTAAGCAGGAGCGACGCCGAGGTGACCTTTAACATGAGGATTTAAGGTCAACGAAAGAGGAGGAGGGGGAGGAGCGGGGGTCGTTCAGGATGTGGCGGTGGGGAGAGTGTTGGTGACGAGTATGAGCAGAGGAAGAAATGAGGAGAAGCTTAAATTAGCAAAGGAGAGGAACAGGATGATGGGAGAGGACAGGAGGTGTCCTCTAAGGAGGAGTAAATGAAAGGAACCTAATCGGACCTTTTAACATCAGCAGTAAAAGTCAGCGGAGGAGCGAGAGGTCGAGGACGAGGACGCCGAGGAGGCGGCGGGTTACAAATGGTGGGTTAGGATGTGTGGATGGGAGTGGCAGAGGGGTAAGGCTGAGGAGGACAGGAGGAAATGATGGGGACCTTTAATTAATACAGAAGAGGAACAGGGCAATGGGGGAATAGAGGAGGTGTCCTTTAGGTGGAGGTGAGAGTAGCAGAAGGGTGAGGAGGACAGGAGGACAGGAGGAGAGGAGGAGTAAATGAAAGGAACCTCCTCTGACCTTTAACATGAGCAGTTAAAGGGGCAGTTCACAACAAATTAGCACCCAAACTCAGCCCCCTAGTCAGCTTCAGTCTATTGAAGTTGGTGTTTGATCATGTTCCTCAGACTGTTTCACTCATTTAACTAATCCATACAGTTTTCAACGCAGCGTACCGCGTAGCCCTTATTTTAACATTTCTGAAAAAACATTTTGACCAATCAGATGGTACTACTGCTGTTTCAAACTACTACTCACAGTACTAACAGTACTATGTGACAACCACTACTGCTGTTAGTCCTACAGCTGCTGCTACAACCACTGATATTACTACCCGACTCCTATCACTACTGCTACTACTGCTTTTACCACTACCTCTAATACTTCTGACAATCAACAACTTGTAGTGCTTATTGTCCAGCTGGAACTTAACCTCCTTTAAGAGTTACACGTTAATTGAAACTCCAACTTCCACTGATATTTCAGACTCATTTTAGCACTTAAACTTGATACTTTGCCTTCAGAGCTTACACTTCAGGTCGTCCTGCAGCGTACACTTCGGTACACTTCAACTCTTCTCATTGCTTACATTACAGAGCAACACCTTTCACTTTTTACATTTGCAGACACTTGAAGACACACCAATCCGTTATCGGACTTAAGTGTAAACTTACTTGCACTCCAGCTGGTACTTCAGCTTCACTCAGTATTTATAGTTAAACTCAGACTTCAACTTAACTCAGGCTTCCAGCACTTTGATTTTGAAGGATTTTTAAAACCCTTTCAGTAATTCTGTTTCATCAGTTCTTCAACTACAGGTACCAAGGCATTTATTTTAATCTGTTCACTTTCAAACATCGCTGCAACACAAAGACATTTCAAAAGTTCCAAAGAATCAAAATCTCAGGACACGGAAACTGTTTCAAATATTTTAACGGTGAGCAGATGTGGATCTGGGGAAGTTTTAACAGTATTTTGGTTTGGTGTTATGGTTTGGTTAAAAGTTCTGGTTTAAAGTTCTTGTTCAACGGTCTGGTCTAAAGGTCTGGTTTCAGCTCGGGGGTTTTCGGTAGCTCTCTGACTGTCTCTCAGTTAATTTAATGGCAGCTGTTGGTGTTTCTGTGTGAAATTAAAAACCTCTCCAGGCTGTAATCCCCCTGGAGCCCTCCAGCCTAATTAACAGACTTCACGTAGAAAAGAAGAGTGAGAGTGCTACATTAATAACAAAATTTAATATATTTCAGCAGAAGAAAACAGATGCAGTCAGAGCTGCAGGAGGAAGGCAGAGAGGACGGAGAACAAAACAACTGATTCCGCTGAGGATCTGATATCCTGCTGAATCTGTCAGCATCAGTCAATAATAGAATTATTGACAGAAGGAATAAATGATAACTGAATAAAACATTCATGTATCAATTAATGATGGACCATCTAATGAAAGAAGTAACAATCTATCAATAGATTAATTAATATTGGACCAACTAGGGTTGAATGCCGGGAACTGACGTACAGGTATTTCTCTGGACTTCTGATTCTGTTTTCTGTATTTTTATTATGTGTGAGCTCCACAAGAGCATCGTGGAACAAAGACGTCTTCTCCAAACCTCATTAACACAGACTGACTGAAAACTGCAGTTATTGCACTGAAATATCAGATCAACTTTTCACATTAAAAAACACTATAAAGTTCAGCTGTGTGGTGAGATATTTTTAGAACAAGTGTTTCATTTGTCTATCAAACACTGGTTGCTGACATGGTGTGTGTGTTGTACTGCTGTGTGTAACTTTGCATTATGTGTCCTGTCCTGTTTAAAGTTGTTCTTTCTCTGTGCATGTGTTTTATTTGAACTGCCAACAGACTGTTGAACAAAATCCTCGAGTAGTCAAAGCATCACAGTAAAGGTACTTCCTGTAGTTCCAGTATCACAGTAAAAGTACTTCCTGTAGTTCCAGTATCACAGTAAAAGTACTTCATATCGTTAAAGCATCACAGTAAAAGTACTTCCTGTAGTTCCAGTATCACAGTAAAAGTACTTCCTGTATCACAGTAAAGGTACTTCCTGTAGTTCCAGTATCACAGTAAAAGTACTTCCTGTATCACAGTAAAGGTACTTCCTGTAGTTCCAGTATCACAGTAAAAGTACTTCCTGTATCACAGTAAAGGTACTTCCTGTAGTTCCAGTATCACAGTAAAAGTACCTCCTGTAGTCCCAGTATCACAGTAAAAGTACTCCATTGTGCAGTGACCTCTCTCCTGTGACTGGCCTCTGATTCTCAGATCATTGATCCTGAGTCACGGAGGCTTCGGCTGCGTTTTACTGGTGGAGCTGCTTTTAACTACGTCACAGACAGGGAGAGAGTTCAGTCCACTGGTTCCCAACCTGGGGGTCGGGCCCCTCCAGAGGGTCACCAAGTGAACCTGAGAGGTCATCGGATGATTCACGGGAGAAGACAGAAGAAGAAACAAGGTTCTGATACACACACAGTAACACACCGAAACATGTTGGTCTTTCAATAGTAGTGAGGACACTGTAACCTAAACCTGATTCTAACCTGAACCAGCAGAACAACGATGGTTTCAAACCAACATTTGTCCACACAGGTACACACACACGCACGCACGCACGCACGCACGCACCACACACACACACACACACACACACACACACACACACACACACACACACACACACACACACACACACACACACACACACACACACACACACACAAACACACACACACACACACACACACACACACACACACACACACACACACACACACACACACACACACACACACACACACACACACACACACACACACACACACACACACATACACACACACGCACGCACACACACACGTTGATCTCTATCACTTTTGGAGACATTACATAGACTTACATTAATTTCCTGGAGTCCTACCATAACCCTGACCTTAACCACTAACCCAAAAATCAGCTCTTTCCCAAATGGGGACATGACTTTTGTCCCCAAATTGGACAAGCCGTCCCGTCCCCAATTAACTAGTCTTTAATCTGAAATTTGTCCCAAAAAGTAGCCCATGACAGAGACACGCACACACACACACACACACACAGTAACAACATGCACACACGCGCGCACGAAAAAAACACACACACGCACACACACACACACACAAAGTAACAACACACACACGCGCGCACGTAAAAACACACACACGCACATGCACACGCGCACACAGCGAGTCTGTTAGAATAACAAGTTGTTGGCAAACAAATGCCGCAGTGTCTCCACGGCAGGTTGCCATGACGATGGAGAAGACATCCCACCATCACCATTCAACACAGAGATACCAGTTACTATGCAAGAGAAAGAGAGTGTGTGTGTTTACCTGGGTCACCCTCTGCTCTCTCTCCTGTATCAGATCCTGTTCCAGAGATTTACACTGCAGAGAAACACAATCAGGATTATTGAGCCGATTAGTTTGATCAGCAGAACGTAAACCATATATCTCCCACGCGTTTACACACACGATGACCTGCAGAGTGACGACGGGAAGTCACACCTGCTGACAGGACTGATGATGTCATCACCACAGGGGAAACACCTGAAATCGGCTGTTTAGTGCAAAGATTCTACATTAAAGATAAAATATATAAATACAATACATTTTATATGGCAACAGTTAGTGCAGCTGTGATCATAATTCAGCGTTTATTAATGTCTTCGTTAACAACTCTAATTCCTCCTGTGGACACACATCAGTGGAGGCTAGAGCATGTGTGTGTGTGTGTGAATGTGATGTATGAATGTGTGTGAGAATGGGGGAATGTGGCGTGTAGTGTAAAGCGCTTTGAGTGGTTAATAAGACTAGAAAAATGCCATATAAGTGCAGTCCATTTACTTTACATAACTAGAAACTGTAATAACTCAATTGTCATGATGAAAGATATTTAACACATCGTGAAAAATTCAAATGCAAATGAATGAAATCAATTGAATCGCTCAGCCCCAGAGGAAGCTGACTGAACTGGGTGTAGTGTAGTGGGTTTTCAGAGAGAGCTCTGGCTCTGTAGATGTTAATGAGGCTGCTTTACTTTTTGTTAAGCAAGTTGTGTAGAACAACATGAACATGCTACACAGACACACACCACAGGACACTTCACGTCTGTTTTCTTCTGCTTTCTAACAATAGCGCTCAGATGGCCTACGCTTAACCCTCTTCCTGAACGCATCCTGCTTGACACCGACAGACGGCTAATGCTCCTGTCATTACACTGTCTGAATAAACATGCAGGTTTGAGAAGCTGCTGCAGGTCTGGATTCAGGTCTGTTCTGGACTCAGCAGGTCTGAGGGGAGTGATGAGGGAGAGATGGAAGAGAGTGATGGAGGGAGTCAACCACTGGAACATGTTTTACTTTACAAATGACTGATATGTAACTGTCTTTTCTGCTCTTTTTTTGTGTGCGTGATTGTCTTTTCATGAGGTCTCCCTGCACTGGAAGCACTTTATGCTCCTTGCTAGAAACATGGTATACAAATAAAATTATGATGCTGCTTATCTTTGTTTATAGGATCCAAAAGTGAAACCCTCTGCAGAGCAGTCTAAGGCAGTTAGGAGCTGGTCCAGCTCAAGCAGTGGAGAAGAATCAAAACTGAAGACAAAGCTTGCAGCACACCACAAAAGCTCAGCTCTGTACCAGCTGAAATATCATTCAAGTATTTTCTTCAAGCGGGAGAGTGAGCAACATGCCAGTGGTCTGCCTCACCAGACCCCATGTGTTTATAAATAATGCATTCATTCTTTTATTATGTTAATGTGACACAGTGAGTATCAGTGTGTGTTTATTTGTTCTATGAATATTATGTCACACACACTTTCGTATACATTTCAGTTTGAGTATGAAAGGTGAAGCACGAGGATGCTTGAAGGTAACTTTCCGGTCCCTGAAGAGGTGGGCTCGTGCTGCTGCTTCAGTTGGCAGTTGTCTAGCCACTGAGGGCCAGCCAGCGCATCATTTTTCATTCATTCTTTCAGGTGGGAAAAGTCGAAAAGCACTTCACCTCTTACTAATTTAGTCGTAATGTCTGTGTAGATCTGCTCCGTATGTAGTCAGGTTGTATTGTTACGGTTAGTCTACGTTAATCGTCGTAAGATAAGACAAGTAACAGCACTCTCCCTAGTCCTAGTGAAAAAGCACCAAACCAATAGGAACAGGACTTTCCCAGGACTGTGGCTTAGGCTCCTAAGCATTTCCCAGACTGATGCTTGTGTTACATCTTGGAATCCATCAGAACGAGTTAACAGTTCACAAATATTTTTTTGTATTTGAGGAAGGTTTTTTATATTTACAGATTACAAATTTACAACCAGATTGTCGATGTGTTCACACAATTAATACTGATACAAATCTACGCCCATAGAGGCCTCCCTCTGCTGGAGTTGTTGAACCACAGAAATGAGTTAATTCCCTGTGGAGATTACGGTCTTGAATGACTGAACCTAACTGTTGACCTCGGTCATTAACACTAGAATCTGAATTTGAAATTAATTCATGAGTTTGTGGTTGTGTGAACAATTTTGTACATTCCTGTTTTTAGTTTTTATTTAATATCAGTAAAATTAATGACAAAATAAAGATGAATCTATAGAAATTACTCGCAAACTACGGAATCTGTGAATTTTAGTGTTACAGTTGTCCAGCTGTGTCTGTCCCCTCAGAAAATTAACTCAAATGTGTCTAGAAACAGCAGGATGGTCCTTTAACAGGGTTTCTGCAAACTCACCAAATTGAATTTAAGACTTTTTAATTTGACACAGCATGTAATTCAACACCTTCTCACAGTCATACCAATTGAAGAATGACAGAAAATAAACAATAAGGTCTACAGTTATTATTGATTAAGTGCATGAATTTGTTGACATCTATGTCATGTTTTCATTATGTATACAGCAATAATTCACAGTGATGTAATTTATTCATTAACGTGACCTCATAATCCATCTATGCCTGGACCCAAATAAGAGGCAGAAAACTGATGGACCAATTAACCAATTAACAAATAAATAATTAAATTGGTGACTGTTTTTGTCCATTCTGAGTGGATAAGCTTCCTAACAACTGTCTCTTGACAGTAAAAGTCAGAGAGCAGATCTCCACCATGGCCAATGTAAAACAACATACCCCAGACTTCAGAGAAAAAATTTCAAATTCATAGTAAATGATCTGGATCCCCCCTCCGAAATGTAATGGGTTCTTCCCTGGTCCAGGCCCCATCCCTCCACCAAGTTCGGTGCAAATCGGTTCAGTAGTTTTTTGTTTGATCCTGCTCACAAATAAAACAAACAAATCAACAGACAGACACGGGTGAAAACATCACCCCCTTGGCAGCAGTAACTAATGTTACTGTCGACAGCAGGAGAGAAAATACATCATGTAGATGAAATTTTACAGGACCTGTAGACACCCTGTTTAAAGAGGTACCTGCCTGTGGGAATCAAACCGACAACCTCCCTGTGAGCGCTGCCTTAAGAGTGCATGGAGTCAGGCTGGTCCAGGGGAGCTTTAATAACCTGTAATTACCTTAAATTAACTCAATAAAAAGCAAAAACCTGCAGCTTTCATATGAGATGGCCAGAGACAGAGAGAGGGAGAGAGACGTAGAGAATGACCAGGAGACATCCCCCCTTTTCTAATATTTCCCAGAAGTCCCAGCTGTGGCGGGAGATAATCCCTGAGAGATGAGGAGAGGGAGTGAGGGATCGTTGAGCGGCGGGTGGGGGGGTGGAATTCTCCAGCGTGGAGTGCTCTCTCTCTTCTCCTTCTCCTCCGAGGATTACAGCGGCATTTGAAACATATTTCAGCGCAGCGCAGCGGCAGAGCGAGGGCGGGATTAAGGTGTTATCGTGGAGGGGTGGTGTTAACGCAGAGGGGCGGGGTGTTAAAAGATGGAGGAGCAGCAATATTGGTGGGGGTTAGTGACAGAGGGCTGGGTGATACTGAATAGATACGAATACAGCTGTGAGGATGGAGGGGTTAATGGGGGGGGGTTACAGGGGCAGGGGCATTGGAGGAGAGGGGGGTGGGTTCGTGTTGCAGGGAGGGTGGGAGGGGAGAAAACGTACGGCTGGAGGTGTGTTAGACTCATGCAGGTATCATCACCTCAAGTATTGCTTCATCACTGCAGGCACTGCTTGTCTTTATCGCAGGTACGATTTTGAATTTACAAGCACTGCTTCATCACCTGTACAGGTACCACTTCTTGCAGAGTTACAGCTGCACTTGTAAAGTGCCATTACATTCCTCCTCCTCTGCTTCTCTAACTACTGTTGCTGTGGTTACCAGTGTTCAGTCGTGCTGCTGCAGGTCTGTTGCCATGGTGACAGCAGTATGTCAGTCACAGTTAGGGACCAGATAAGAGGTTTCTGATCTGATCTGATGGTTTTTTTTTCCCATCAGGAGGAGGAGGAGCTTCTGAGCCTGCCACCTGCCGCAAAGCATGCTGGGAGCTCCACCCTCTCTTTCTCTGTCATCCCTCCATCAGTCAGATCTCTCATCTTTTTTCATTTCTACTCGTTCTGCTCTCTCAGGCCATCCCCCCATCCTCCCACAGAGAGCGGTATATGAATCCAGACGAATTGTGGGTAATAAATCCAGCACTCTGCAGGTTCTTGTAATAAACTCTGTGAACTGAACTTCGATAATAATCAGCCTCCAGAGGAGAGACAGGGAGAGGAAAGTCTGGATTTTCTTCTTCAGACTTAAACTTTTTAATAAGCCCCTGAATCTTCTTCACTTACTGATTATTTATTTGACACTTTATCCTGCTTCTGGTTTTTATCAAAGACTCAAATCAGACGAAAACAGTTTCAACCAAAGAGACCTGGAAGAAAATTTCTGCTCTATAAATCGAGGCTGACTGATAAAACACGAGAGCATATCATGTAGAAAATGGTCAAAGAACGTATAAAAAAAACTATTTATCAACAGGACACCATCAGCATATTAACACACAAAAGTGGTTCAAAGCATTAATTTAAAATAATCAATTTTAACAGTCAATAGGTTTTTCTTTCTTTCAAAGGAATGAATCTCCGGTCTCATCTCTTAAGCCAATGTGGATGAAAAGTTCTTAAGAGTGCTCAGAAAAATGAAAACTTGAGCATTTACAATTCAGTAACAACTGTGCAACACTCTGTTGATGAAGACCATGTGATATGATCCAAAGCTCAAGAACAACAACAGCGTGGACCTGATTTTGCATGTATCGCTCAATTGATAAGGAGCAAGAAACTGCTGTAAAGAAATGCCAAAGAACTATGTTGAAAGGATGTCAAAAATTGATATGATGTTTATTTATGTTGATATTTTTTGTCCTGTATAGATCTGTTTAGTTTTTAAAACTACAGGCTGCATTTTAAATATATTTTAAATATTTTTCTTTTTTGTAGTTTAATAGGTTTTTTTTAGAATTTGTGTTTGTTCATAGTTCTTTGTGATACAAATTTATTTCCATTAATTTATGCTACATTCACTGTTGTATTTGCTGTTAGTGGTGTTATGTTATTGACAAGTTTATCTCTCAACTGTAGCACGTCCTGATCAATGTCTCATTCACCACTGGATCACATGAAGGCCCAGCTGGAACTGAAAGCATTTAATAAAACCCATTCTGTCTGAATACATTTCTGCTCTTGAGTCAGTGTGCAGGTTTTACCCTTTTAACTGATGTTTTGTAATTACCTCACATCCACTTACCTGTCGTAACTGTAACTACACTACTGCTTGATATCTGCTGCTCAGCTCTTTCTTTTAAGTTAAGAGGTCTTTCTCTAAAATGTTATGCTCTGTGTTTGTATTTAAATGAACATCAGCTGATATTGTTAACGGATTTCCTTTTAATCTTTCATATGAAAATGTTCAGCAGTGGGACTGCCCTAGGGGCCTACAGGTTTAAGGCGTCTAGTCCCTGAGTCCAGCCAGAGGCTTAAAATGCCCAAAAAATCCTTGGCCAGGTAAGACAAATAAAAGATCAGGCGTCAGTCAGGCTGTATCTGAACCATTTTCCAACCCCATTTATCTGACCCTTCAGGTGATGTCGTCCAGGTGGAACAAAGAGGCTGTTTCTCTGATCAGGAAACACACCTGCAGAGTATCTGTCTGTCTGTCTGATTTAAATATCTGTGTGTCCATGAGCAGCTCCTCTGTCTCCATATGCAAATATTCAGCAGAGAGATTACATTCAAATAACACACACACATAGAGGCAGTATGAGTACTGCACACACACACACAGGTGTGAGCAGACAAATAGGTGTATAAACAGCGGGTGTTCAACAAACATCAGCCTCCATGTCAGCTTTGTCAGGTCGACTCAATATTTGTCTCCACACCACTTTGTTTTCACACCATTCAAAATATTCATGTTCAGATTGAAACCGCAAATATTTGAGGTTTGGGCTGCCGGGGCTGCCGTAACCCAGCCGCCACAGCGAGCGCTGCGCTGCGCTGCACAAGCCGGGTTAAACAGACGACTTAGAGACGGGGTTTCCTGCAGACAGACTGAACTCTGAGGTTCAGACTGACTGCAGGAATAACACAACAGGACTGATGTCAGATATTAAACTAACTCAATAAAAACTATATCATCAGACTGTGCTGAGATCTCAGGGACAACGGAAGAAACCATAAAGACAGGAGTCCCTCTAGAATTCAAGAACCAGCTCCTGTATTTATCCTGATTGTACCAACAGCTCAGATGCTTCAGATAACTTTTACACTTCTTCTTACTTCTTTGGGGCTTCAAGACTTCTAGTTTTTGTCCTAGTCACAAGGTTCTGAAAGCTACAGTAGTAGTGAACTAGTGGAGCAGCATACTGATCAGATACTGAACAGACTTCATAGAGCAGCAGACAGCTGGCCTCTGTATGTCCTCAGATACATGAGGAGGAGGCCACACTCATCTTCGATGAAATTTAAGAATTTCCCAAACTGTAAAACATCTGAGGAAGTCTGTGTGGGTCTGCGTCTTTTTATGTTCTTTGTTTGTTTTTTTGTTTCTCCTGGACCTCACGAAACAGTTGCTTTTTGTCGGTCCTTGCTGTTTTCTGAGAAGCTCTCTGTCACTGAGCTTTGTCAATTGAAATTATCCATTTCATTCAGTTCATTTTTCAAACTGGCAAGGATTGCTGAAAAATGTCTAAACTTATTTAAAGACAAACTTTACTGAGTGGCGAGACAAGTGTTCATTAGTGAAACTCGCTAACGTCACCATTTGGTGACACGAGCGGCGACCTGCAGCAGGTGTTTGTGTACCTGATGTTTTTCGGCGTCTTTATTATTTTTAGCATACCGCACATTTTAGCTGCTGGGTTCATCCAACCATCATCTCTGAGAACTCTGGGAGCAGTGGAGCTTCTTCAATATGTTTGGTGATTTTTGTAACTTGGCCCTGAGTGAACTCTTGAGGCTTAAGTTTCAACTTGGACTTCAGTTTTATGACTCAGTTTTGGACAATAAAATAGACAATGTGGCTGAGTGCTGACTGCATCATCCTGAACGCAACCAGTTTCATGATCATGCTGAATACCAGGGAGCAGCTGTCAAAGGTACTGAGGAAAACCAAGGGATGAGGGGTATGCCTGGACATAAACCAAAGACTGTGTATGAATGTCTCAGTATGGGAGATTCTTTGTTTACGTAACAATGAACTTCTTTCTGTCTCTTTGAGGGCTTTCTATCTTCCAAGAGAGTATCTACAGTTAAAGACTGCTATTGACAATACTGTCAGTATAGTTTATAACTTGCAATCATTCAGGTGCCCAATATAATTTTGGAAAGATCTGAATCAGTCCCTTATGTCTCAGTTTAGAGACTGAGCAGTTTTTATCAGCTGTCTTGTAACAACTAATGTAACTTGTTAAACTTGACGGAATAAAATCCTTCCTCACTGCTATGGATCCATTAAAGACAATTCATAATATTGTGTACAAGTGATCACCGTCGTGCCAACTAGTTGTTTTAGTAGTAAAGGAGTTGACTGGTCAGTGTAATCTGGTGAAACCTCTATATATTATCCAGTAGTTTTCTCTGGGCTCCTGCCTAAGCTGACCATTGATGACAAATAGCCGCATGTTATCATTCAACCTCTGGCTGTCAAGGTGGTGTCCAGCAAACAACGTGGGCTTTGTAGATAACTGGCGGACTTTCTGGGGAAGACCTTGTCTGATCAGGAGAGACGGCATAGATCCCACTTTGGATGGAGCAGCTCTCATATCTAGAAATCTGACTGAGTTTATTAGTAGAACAAAACCATGACAACCCAGACCTGAGACCAGGAGGCAGAGTTGCAGTCCTACACGCTTCTCTGTGCTTCCATTACAGCAGACACCCACCCAAACCCCCATACAGACTGTTTCTGCCCGGCGACCACCTAAATTAATTAACTCAGAAATAAAACAGAAGAGGAGGAGTACAACAAAAAACCTGGCTGTGTCATGATCAGTATGGTAGCCTAAATGAATCCACTCCCCCGAGTCATATCAATACTCACATTTTTCCAGGCACTGGCTGAGGAGGTGGAGTTGCAGCCATTTTCAAATTAAGCCTAATAATCAAGCCTAAACCTAAACTCATTATAACTCATTAGAAAGTCTGGTTCTTAGTCTATCACATCCGTCATGGAAAACTTTAAAGCCTGTTCTGTTGTTATAGTCTACCACACCCTGGACCTCGTTCTGACTTATGGCATCGAAATTGAACATTTAATAGTCTTTCCACAGAATCCTCTTTTATCGGACCGTTGTTTGGTAACTTTTCTGGAAGAATCCCGCTCAGCCTGGCATTATAGTCTTAAAACATATAAGAAGGCGTCTGTAATGCCGGAGCAGTCTATTACTCATCTCTAATACAGGGAAAATAAAAACAACCCTCGGTTTCTTTCCAGCACTGTAGCCAGGCTGACAGAGAGTCATAGCTCCATTGATCCATGTATTCCTATAGCTCTCAGTAGTGAAGATTTCAAGAGCTTCTAACTATTAGAGTCAAAATCACCACCCCCTGCCCTCAACAGGCACCGATTTATCTTCAAAAACAGGAACCTTAGAAACAGCTGTAAAACCTGATTTATATTTACAGTTTCTCTCCCATCGACCTTCGCCAACTAACTTCAACAATATCTTCATCTAAACCATCATCTTGTCTCTTAGACCCCATCCCAACTAGGCTGCTTAAGGAAGTTTTATCCTTAGTTAGCACCTCTCTACTAGAAATATTCAATATGTCTTTATTAACAGGCTATGCACCACAATCGTTTAAAACAGCTGTAATTAAACCTCTTCTTAAAAAGCCTACTCTTAATCCAGATGTTTTAGCCGACTATAGACCCATGTCAAACCTCCCCTTTCTCTCTAAGATCCTTGAGAAACCCGACTGAGGATTTTCATTCACGATTTAGAGCTCATCATAGGACAGAGACAGCACTGGTAAAAGTTACAAATGACCTAAGTGGCTTAAGTCCTATTTAACAAATCGATTTCAGTTTGTGCACGTTAACGATAAATTCTCCATATACTCAATCGTTAGTCACGGAGTTCCACAAGGTTCTGTGCTTGGACCAGTTCTATTCACCTTATATAGGCTTTCTTTAGGAAGAAATATTAGGTAACACTCCATAAACTTCAATTGTTATGCTGATGATACCCAATTGTACTTGTCAATGAAGCTTGGTGAAACCAATCAGTTGGCTAAACTTCAAGCATTCCTTGAGGAAATAAAGACCTGGATGACCAGCAACTTTCTGCTCTTAAACTCAGACAAAACTGAAGTTATGCTGCTTGGCCCGCAACACCTCAGAAACACAATATCTAATGATATAGTTACTCTAAATGGCTCTGCCCTGGCCTCCAGCACCACTGTTAGGAATGTGGGAGTTCTCTTTGATCAGGATATGTCCTTTAATTCCCAGACAAAACAAACTTCAAGGCCTACCTTTTTTCACCTACGTAACACTGCAAAAATCAAGCACATCCTGTGTCAAAACGATGAAGAAAAAAATAGTCCATGCTTTTGTTACCTTTAGACTGGATTATTGTAATTCCTTATTATCAGGTTGTCCCAGCAAGTCTCTAAATACTCTACTGTGGAACCATCTTCCAGTTTAGGTCCGGGAGGCAGACACCCTCTCCACATTTAAGAGTAGGCTTAAAACTTTCCTTTTTGATAAAACTTATAGTCAGGACTGGTAAAATAGGTTTGAATTTAATTGAATTTTCTCACCTGATACTGATACATCAGTGACAAGAAAAAAATTAGTGGGTAATGTCCCGTCAATTTGGCTACAGACTTTCAGGAATCAGGCTGCTTTATAAAGATTTTCACTGATCCAGGTTGTAACATTTGTTTTTACATTAAATTAATAAAGGCAATTCTAGGGCGGCCCCCAACCCCACACCACTCTCCTATACATGACTCTCATGTTTTACCTCAAAACTCCTGTTTTGTTCATTATGTAGGATGTAAAAACATCACATTTACACGCAGTCAGAGAAAGTAGAAGTTTGCATCTTTGTCACAGCTCATTTATGAAATCCTACCACACTGCAGAGTGTCTCACCTGTCGGGCTGCTGACAGCACCATCAGCCAGACACTGGAGCTGAGAGTATCGGAGCAGCTGACGGACGCCAGTAGCCCTGCCTCATGCTGTCCAGCATCATGCTGCCGTTTATTTCCATCACCCTTCTCTACTTCCATCACAGTTAGTTTGTGGTTTGGCCATTTAAGACAAGACTCGGTTTGTAAATTTTACAGCTTGCCACACCGTTGCTCCTGCACTGCTCTGTGTACTGTGAGTTGACACAAAGTGCGGCTTGACTCAAGGTCTTCTCGACTGATACAACGACTAAGGGGACAGCCCCATCAAAAACATCTCGCTTCCATATCCAAAACCCACATATTTAGTAAAAACAGTACTACTTCATGTCAGAGTATTAATGACGTGTCCCAAGTGAATACACTTACAGTATGTCCTGGACAGGTGAAAAGACAGTTAGACAGGTAAGTGGACTCACCTTGGCAACAGAGCCATCTCTCTCCTCCATCACAGCCTTCATCTCCTGAGCAGTGATGTCATTCCGTCGTTGCCATGCCAACCGCAGACGCTGAACCAGAACTGAACCAAACTGTTCAACTTCTTGGACAGAGTCGGTGTCACAGACACACTGAAGGAGCTCATCCACATCCTGATAATAAAAAACAGGGAAGTGATCAGATTATTATTACTATAACCTCTAAAACTGCTAACTACAACAAAACACTGTATAGATGTTTTTACCATGTCAGTGTCCTCCAGGCTAATGTTCTCCAAACTGAAAACAGACAAATACAGACAGTTTGTCAGATAGTGTTGTCGGTAAGACACAGTATGTGTTTGTATATATGTGTGCGTTTATATTAACATGTCTTATTGATTCTCTACTTACTATCGGCAGGAAAACAACAATTAAACACCACAAACAGATCTAAACCAGTAGTGACAGCCCCAACTAAAACCACCCACATCCCCGACTGAAAACTAATTACTTCTCGGACTGAAAACTACCTACATCTTGACTGAGAATCACCTACATTCTGACTGAAAACTACCAACATTCAAACTGAAAACAAACTATATCCCAGATGAAAATGAACTATATCCTGAATGAAAATTACCTACATCCCAGATGAAAACTACCTCCATCCCCAGAAACTTTCCATAGAGAAAACTAACCACATCCCAAATTGTAAACTACCTACTCCCAAGAGTGAAAAGTACCTACATCTCGACTGAAAACCACCTACATCCCCAATGAAAACTAACTATATCCCAACTGAAAACTACCTTCATCTTGACTTAAAACCACCAACATCCCAACTGAAAACCATCTACATTCTGACTGAAAACTACCAATATCCAAACTGAAAACTACCAACATCCCAAACTGAAAACTAATTATATCCAAAACTGTAAACTACCTACATCTCGACTGAAAACTACCAACATACCGAACTGAAAACTACCTACTTCTCAGATTGAAAACTACCTACATCCAATTTACTATATCCTGACTGAAAACTAACTACATCCCCAAATGGAGCCCTGTGTCAAATACAATTTCAATACATAAAAATCCGACTGAAAACTACCAACATACCAAACTGAAAACTACCTACTTCCCAGATTGAAAACCACCTACATTCCAATTAAAAACTACCTACTCCCCAGAGTGAAGAGTACCTACATCTCAACTGAAAACCACCAACATTCCGACTGAAAACTACCAACATCCAAACTGAAAACTACCAACATCCCAAACTGAAAACTAACTATATCCCAAACTGTAAACTACCTACATCCCAGATGAAAACTAACTATATCCCAACTGAAAACTACCTTCATTATGACTGAAAACCACCAACATGCCAACTGAAAACTACCGACATCCCAAATTAAAACCACCTACATCCCCGACTGAAAATGACCAACATACCGAACTGAAAACTACCTACTTCCCAGATTGAAAACAACCTACATCCAATTTACTTTATCCTGACTGAAAACTAACTACATCCCCAAATGGAGCCCTGTGTCAAATACCATTTCAATACATAAAAATCTAAATGAAAACAATTTTAAAGGATCCCGCTCAGTGTGTGATCAATAACACAAACATCTGTGGTTTTTTTCTTTCTGACTATAGGTTCATCTTACAGTTTTCCTTTGTTTTGCAGTTTACATTGTATAAAGAGTCTTTTTTGCTTTTTCAACCGCTTAATATATAAATTTTAGATTTTCGGTTGATATTATGTTTACATGGTTCATTTTATTTAAAAAAGGTGCATTTATAAATTGGGGACCACGGGGTCAGGAGGGTGAATCAGAGACTCCTATATTTTAATCCAGTCATGCTCAGACCCCCTCCCCCCAATGTTCCTGTTGCTGACCAAATTAAACCAGGACCTCTGCAGCAGCCTGTTAGATGACCTGAGCGTCGCGGCTCGAGCAGCTGTGTAGTAATTTTGTCCTGCAGTCCCTTAAGTCCACCTGAAACTCTTCATCATTTTAAAACCATTATAAAACTGTGAGGGCGTTGCCCGAGTGGACTCCTCTCTGTTCAGGAGTTTATTTCTCCTTCTGACAGCAGTTATAATGGTGGACGTGGAGCTGGTAACTAGCTGATCTCCTGCCTCTCCTCCTGGGAAGCTCTTTTCATTTAGCCTGCTGCTGTTTTGCTGTAATAAACTGTAATAAGGTGGCCGAGGCGGCTCCGCTCTGCAGGGAACAGCAGGTAATGAAAGACCGGCCGCCTCCAATAAAGCTCCTCTAACACCCTGCTTACAACCCATCCAGCCCGGCTCAGCTAAGCTCAGCTCGGCTCGGCTCACTCCACAGCAATCATTAACACTCCCACTCACAACTCGTCTCAACAGAAACTCCGCTGCCACATGCCATTAGTGGGATCAAATGATCTGAATGAGAATAAAATCTTCATTCATCGTTTCTGAATAGTTTCCCATTAGACTGAATATTTCACATCTGAAGTCGACAAACTTCATGATAAAGTCTTGATGATAAATGTACAGAGATGAGACATGCCCGCAGCACTGATTTTTTCTTTTTGACTTAATTTATTCTCAAGATTCCAGATATAACTGTTTTAAACAATTCTTGACACTGGGCACAGAGTTACCAGAAAAAACCTCGGCATAGAGACAAAAAAGGTACGACGTCCTTTTAGAGCAGTGGTTGCCAACCTGAGAGTTAGGATCACTGCAATGGGTCATTAGATTAATCTGAGGGGTCACAGGATGATTATTAGGATAGAACAGAAGAAAAAAACACTGGTCCGCTGCACAAAGTTGAATTGATTTTTGCAGTTATTTGCTTTTTTGGAAAATAATGGATAGCTAGACTTCTTCACGCATCTAATAAATAGGTTTTGAGTGGGGGAAAAAAAAAAAAAAAAAAAATCACTGGTGGATAAATACAGGCTGTGACAAAGGACAGACACTGCTTCATTTTAAGCAGCTGTAACAGGTTTAGAGTCGCTGTTTTAGAGACCTTGGCTATATTAAAGAAAAGAGAGAAAAAAACATTACTGGGGATAAAAAAGAAGAACAGTGAGGAGTAAAAATATTCATGAGAAGCATTAAAGACTGCAAAAACTAAAATAAGATCCATTGCATGTCCAAAAGTGTGTGGACAGCTGAACATATGAGAAGTTCATTAATTAGCTGCTCTAACAGCAGCTGGTTTCCCTTGTGGTTTCTGTCTTTCAACCAGATGCTGAACCTGCTGCCTGGATCTGAACCCATTCAGACTCCAGAACATCAGTTAGGTCCAACACTGATGTGGCTCACAGTCAGTGCTCCAGTTAATCCCAAAGCTGAACTATATGTCTTCACAGGTCTACTCAGTTTCGAGGAACTGAGACCCAACACAGGACCTGGGTCAATCTGGGTCCAAATGATAATCTAATCTAACCAGGTCTGTTTGTTGTTGTCTGTATTGCTGCAGGTCACATGTCTCTAATACCTGAGAGGATCCAAGTTGACTCTCTCTATCAGCACATGGTCGTCATCATCATCATCATCATTACCACTACCACAGGAGAAAATGTGATGTTTGAGGCAGACAGAGTGTGAACTATGAAGATCAGGAAAAATGTTCAGGTCGAACACATTCTGGATCAGCGCTAATTAAAATCAGGTCTATTTCAGATTAGGTCTCTTTTGTCTGAAATTAATTGATGCAGGTTTGGTTAGCGTACGTTTTCTACAGGTTAGTTTCAGATGAGGTCTAACATTTTGGATCCGTGAAGACCTCCAGTGTTAAGTTTCTTTATGAAGCTGCTTTGTGCACGAGGGTATTGTCAAGTTGAAAGAGGAAAGAAACCATCACAATCTGCCGACGGGAGGTTGATAGAGCACTATGGTCTAAAATCTCATTGTATATTAAGATTTCCCTTCATTGGAACTTGAGAGGCGTAAACCAGGAAAGACAGAACTGAAAAAAGTACACTAAAATCTGTGGAGATGGCTGCAGATCAGGACCAGGTGTCAAAGTCCTATTGTTGGTTTAGACACTAAAATTTTAGTTTGGTGGATATGTTGAAATTGCAGTCCAGAAAGCATCACATTTCTATGAAAAGTATTTCTGTTGCAAGGAGACATATAAACAAGGCTCTAGCAGACAGGGTTGGAATATTCATGCAAAGCATTATAGACTGAAATAATTAAAACAAAACAAATTTCATGAATTTGAGAGTTAAAATGAAAAACTGCTAACAAAAACCGCAAACTGACAACAAATGAGTCTGTTTCAAGCTGGATTCACATCTGTGTTCACATCAACTTAAGAAACAAGTCTGTAGTGGAAATGATTGATGGACTGAAAATCGACCACAATTTTGATAATTTAACTATTGATGGAAGAATCTCTGTCTGTCTGTCCGTCCTTTGATTTTCTCATCAACCGCTCCTCCGACCGACTTCAAACTTCAAGTGTGTATTGTTGAAGACCCAAGGAAGTGCAGTGTCGACTGTGAAGATTTTTGAATGAGCAGTTCTTGAGAAACATGAAAACAGAAACATTAAACGACAGTAGCAGCGACTCATCCATGAAGCCGACGTCATCGATAACGACAACGGCGCATTGCAGAGATATCTCTGCCCGGTCAAAGCGTGGATTCCCCAGGAAACAAGCTGCAGGTACAAAACCAGGATCATCTAAAGTGTGGGACTACTCTAGACAGAGACCCAAGCAATGCAAACTAAATGGCTCATGACAGCAGAACAACTGCTATGCATGGTCACTTGAGGCAAAAGCATCCCGGAGTGCTTTGTTTAAGACGCTGCGACAGCAAGACAGCACCGTTCTGTTTGATTTTAATCCCCACCCAAGCATGATACATTAGGATTATTAACAGGAGGAACAAGTCATTTATGCACTGCTGCTGTTATGGTGACGTAACGTTACACCATGCGTCATCTAATGATGTTATTCGGCCGTTGTATATTTTCTATGTTTCCTGTTTCCTCTGTTTTCCAAGATTCCCTTCCTCAAACATTTGAAGATGTCACCTTGTACTCTAAGAAATTGTAACAGGCATTTTCCCCTTTTTTATGAAAATTTATAGACCAATCACTTGATTAATGGAGAAAATAATTGGCAAATTATTTGATAAAGAAAATAATTATTACTTGCAGCACTAAAGCACATTTCAACGTGGCTGATTCTTTCATTGTAAATAAGTGAACTCTCTGACCAAAAAGAAAATGAAAATGATAACGTCACTTTTTAATATGAGTAAAGATAACGAGTTTTACGGACAAAACAATGAATCGATCAATTGAGGAAAGAATCACCAGATTAATTGATTAAGTAATTGTTAAATGCAGTGTTAAATGTCCCTGTTTGATGAAAGTAGATCTTTGCTGTTTGATGAATAAAATGTCGATAAGGAGAGAAAAACAAACAGTAACAGCAGCAGCCTCACATTATTCATACACACACTTCAGCCGAAAACATACAAAAACACACACATTTACAGAGGTATTACAGGCCGCTCTTTCCATTAGGAAAACACACACACACACACACACACACACACACACACACACACACACACACACACACACACACACACACACACACACACTCTCAGTCCTGACAGATGGAACATGGTCTTCCATATTCTGTACCTCATAAAAAGAATTGTGGCCGCCAATATCAATTACCCTCTCATCCTAGTGTGTGTGTGTGTGTGTGTGTGTGTGTGTGTGTGTGTGTGGGGTTGGTTGGTTGGTGGGAGGGAGTATTATCTCTAATTAGATTTTCTGGTCTATTTGGCGGCTCCTCGAAGAGGCCGAGAGCTCGTTTCACAGCTCTTAACGAGACTGAGGAAGTGAATAATGAAGAGGGAGGAGGGGAGGAGGAGGAGAGGAGAGAAGGGGAGGAGAGGAGGAGTAGTGTGTTGTTTTCCTCCTCCAGGTAAACACAGTTAACATCTTTCACATGTAAATAAGTGAATAAACATGTCATTGGTTTCAGTTTCTCTCAGAGGAAACAACAAACTCACCCTGTTTATACAACAAACAAACAAACAACCTGTTGCCTCCTCAACATGAACCTGCAGCTCATCTCAACAGTCCTCCACAGTTTTACCATCTCACTCCTGTCACACCGTCAGACTCATGATGGACACTTACTAAATAAGGATGAAAATCGCTTTCATTCCGTTCTTCTCTGGGCAAAACCTGCCTCCTACATTACCCACAATGCACCTGGACCTCTTACAGTTTAGTGTTATGCTAGTAGGTGCTTATGAGCAGCTGATATGGGGGGGGGGGGTCTCTGGGCCAGGGCCCCAGTTTGAACTAAGTGATTGATTTCATGACAAAAAGAGACACAAAATCTCCACAAAATTGATCAAGCCAATACGGGGCTCTTTGTCAGTTCACAGTATGTGCTTCTTCGCAGCATAGGCTACGAACAGGGTCCAATCAGGATCCAAGAGTCCACATCCCAAGCTTCTCCAGGATGTGGGAGAAGTTCCTCCCTCAGATGGAAACCAGTCCAACCTCACTACATGTTTCAGGCCTACCGGTCCTGTCAGGTTCAGGTAGGTTTTCCACGGGCCGGTTTTCGGATCAGGTCTAAAATGTCAGTTTAAGAGCAGCTGCTCCAACCGACCTTTCTCAGTCCTCTTTGCAATCGGACTCAGAGTAGATGTGCTCAGTGATGTAGTTATGATACGCTCACAGCTGCTGCTGACAGACCGGATTTCACACTACAGCAGAGTTCAGCGTGTGAATGCAGCCACGGTGACAGCTGTGTACCTCTGTGTTACTTATTCTGTTGTATGAAAAGATGGCAGACACTCTGTAGATCAAAGGTCAGCAGTAACGATCAATATAATTATTGATCATCAATCTGTCTGCAGCAAAAACAATATATTTAACATCTCATCCTCTAATACTGATGTTGTCCTGTCTGGACCAATCAGAGGCCAGTGTGTATGTGTGCCTGTGTGTGTGTGCGCGTGTGTGTGTGTGTGTGCGTGCGTGCGTGCGAGACGTACTCGGCGGCCTGCTGCAGTCGGCGTACGCGAAGCAGGGCCTCGTCTCTCTCCTCATTGGCCAGCAGGAGTCGTGACATCATAGCCTGATCTCTGTCCTTCTGAGCCGCCAACACCTCCTCCAACACTGCTGAAGAGAGAAGGGGACAGGGAGAGGAGGAGAGGAGGAGGTAGAGGAGAGGAGAGGCTTTGGGTTCTTAACGTCGCTCGTTTCATTCGAGAACAGATTTTCTTCGCTCGCTCCAACTAGTGACTAAGCAGCAGGTGTGATAGTGCGACTGGTTCTTACATCACATCTCTGTTAATGCAGCTGTGGTCACGTGATCAGTCAGTTTTTCATATTTCAGTTATAGCTTTTATATGCACATCACTGACTATTACTGGACTAGATTCATTTAATTTCCCCACCAGATCGATAAAGTTAATCCGATTTTATCAGTTCACCAACTTCTGCGCCTCAGACAATATAATTTAATATTTAAGTTTTTTGTCTTCACTTCTGTTGTTTTTATTCAGGTTTTTATAGAAACAAAATCAAACCGAAGTTAAATGGATGGAGATTTTCTGTTTCCGTGATAATCCTGTAGGATAAAACTGACACGCGCACACACACACACACACACACACACACACACACACACACACACACACACACACACAGCTCAGTTAAATCAATATTACAGCTGAGTGTGATTACTGGGTTAAACACACACACATACACACACTGTTCTGTTAAACTAACAGTTGCCTTGTTAACTGTCACCTCTTTACCACTGCTGTTGTTTTAATTACAGTGTGTGTGTGTGTCTGTCTGTCTGTTGGTATTACACAGTGTGCATGAAAAATATTCAAATATTTAAGAAGTTGAGGTTGAACCAGATCTGATTAAGAGGAGAGTAAACTCTAACATACACCTCCTCCTCCTTCTCACCCTCCTCACCTGCAGGTCTCTCCCAGCCTCGGGCCTCCCTCTGCTCCTCCCTCAGCTCCTCCTCTATCTCCCTCCTCTGCAGCTCCTTCTCCTTCTGAACCAGCTGGTCTTGCAGCTGAAACACAGTCAGGTGTTAGTATACCTTTGAGGACCTCCCTCGTGGTCCTGCTGCCGGTCTCTACTGCGGGAACCTGTAATCGGAACCTGAACCTTTAAGAACGTCCTGAGTTGTTGTTACAGGGTTCTTCTTGTGTTTTACAACACAGGATGCCTCACACATACTGTACGTCACGGAGGAGATGACAGTGGAACAGACGTCATCATGAAGGTGTGTGAGACAACAAAGGAAGAAGCAGCCAGATTTGTCACCAGTGTTGTGTCAAAGTCTGTTTAAGAGCTTCAAGTAACAATTATATCCATTATCAAATACTCCGCTGAGCTTATTACCAATTAACAGACTAAATCTTTAGTTTATAAAATGTCAGAAAAAAGTGGAAAATGCCTGATGCTGTTTCTCAGACTCTAGTGTGACGTCTGCAAATGTCTTGTTTTATCTGAACAACAAGAGACTCAGTTTACTCTCACATAAGACCAAGAAAAACATCAAATATTCACATTAGAGAAACTGGAATCTGAGAATCGATAGCATTTATGCTTAAACTGATTTAAATGATTCATCTTTAATTGATATAGTTGCTGATTATTTTTTTACTGATCAATTAGTTCACTAATCTTTCAGCTCGTGTGTTTTGCGGAACGGTTACACAAACACAGTTACATACAGAGACTGTTTCGTCGTTCAGGTGGATGATGAAGTTTGACTAGTGTGTATGATTTGTACGTGTTATTTTTTTAGCAAGATGAAGATACAAAATACAGATCTGGAAAAACCCAACAATGGATCTCAGAAAAAGACAACAAAGACACACAGCAGTCTGCAGCTGTAGGAACAAACAGAACATAGATACAGGTCTATAAGTATTTGGACAGTGACGCAGTTTCTGTAATTTTGCCCCTTTACTCTACCACAGTGGATTTGAAACGAAGCCATCAAGATGTGATTGAAGTGCAGACTTTCAGCTTTAATTCAAGGGGTTTAACAAAAATATTGCATTTTTATTCATAGTACATCATTTTCAAAGGCTCAAAAGTAATTGGACAGTTGACTGACAATCAGTTTCATGGCCAGGTGTGGCTTGCTCCATTGTTATTTCATGACAAATTAAGCAGATAAAAGGTCTGGAGTTGATTCCAAGTGTTGAATTTGCATTTGGTAGTTGTTCATGGGAACTCTCGATATCTGGTCCAAAGACATGTCGATGCAAATGAAGGAGGCCATCATTAGGCTGAAAACACAAAACAAACCTATCAGACCGATAGCAGAAAGTTTGGTAGTGACCAAATGTACAATTTGGTTCATTCTTAAAAAGAAGGAATGCACTGGTGAGCTCAGCAACACCAAAAGACCTAGAAGACCACAGAAGACAACTAAAGTGGATGATCGCAGAATTATTTCCTTGGTGAAGAAGAACCCTTCACAACATCCAACCAGGTCAAGAGCACTCTGGAGGAGGAAGGCGTATCATTGTCAAAGTCTACAATCAAGAGACGCCTTCATGAATGTAAATACAGAGGGTTTAACACAAGGTGCAAACCCTTAGTAACTCTCAAGAAAAGAGAGAGAGAAACCAAGATCAACTCTTACCAGAATGATGGGGAGAGAAGAGTATGGAGAAGGAAAGAAACGGCTCATGATCCAAAGCCAACACATCCCGTCAAACATGGTGGAGGCAGCGTTATAGCATGGGCATGTCTGGCTGCCAATGGAACTGGGTCACTGGTGTTTATTGATGGTGTAACTGCTGATAGAAGTGTCAGGGTTGAATACTGATGTGTATAGTTCTATACTATCTGCTCAGATTCAGCCAAATGCTGCAAAACTGATAGGACAGAGCTTCACATTACAACGGGATTATGACCTAAATATACTGCGAAAGTAACCCTAGAGCTTCTCAAGGCAAAGAAATGGGATATTCTTCAATGGCTAAGTCAGTCACATGACCTCAACCGAACTGAGCATGCGTCTCACTTCCTGAAGACAAAACTGAGGCCAGAAAGACCCACAAACACACAGCAACTGAAGGCATTGACTGCAAAGGATTTTCGAAAAAATAATCCTCATGTTTATAATTATGTTGTTTTGTCCAATTACTTTTCAGCCTCTGAAAATGAGGGACTATGTATAAAAATGGCTGTAAACAGTTAGTGATATTTTTGTTAAACCCCTTGAATTAAAGCTGAAAGTCTGCACTTCAATCATATCTTGATGGCTTCATTTCAAATGCATCCTGGTGATGTAAAGAGGCAAAATTACAAAAATTGTGTCACTGTCCAAATACTTATGGATGTAAGTGTATTTGTGTGTGTCTACATATGTGTATGTATATTTACCTTCTTGTTGATTTCTCTCAGGGCATCGAGCTCCTTCAGTAGAAACGAGACGTTTTTGTCTCGATCAAAAGTCTTTACTCGACCAAATGAGACGTCCTGATGAAAACTGAGGAGACGACAGGATCCAGTTAGAAACCAGACTAAAGCTGGATTTATAGTCGACACGAAAGTCCCTCTGAAGATACCTACAGTGTAGCTTTTCATTTCCAGCTGAAAGTTAGATTTCACCACCACAACACTACACACGTGTATCCTACATGATCACGCCGCATTGACTTTTAATTCTGTTCTGTATTCTATCCACCAGGTTTCACTGTTGTAATGCTATCTTATCTGGTCTAAACAAAACAAGTTATAAATCAGTTCCAGCTGATCCAGAGTACAGACCAGGACCAGAAGGAGAGAACAACATCACATACATACATTACCGATCAGTTTTATGTGCTCATTGTAAAATTATTTGACTTGTTTTTAAGCTCTTCAGGTCTGTTAGCCTTTTTGTCTGACATGTTGTTAATGTGTGAACCTGGACCCTCAGGCTCTCTGTCTATTTTATTTATTTAATTATTGGATTATTTAACAGGGAGAGTGCATATTAATAAACATCTGTTTTTCATCTGAAGTCTCTGGACAGATGTTATGCAGTCACTTTAAAAACAGAATATTAAGAATGTACGCTTGAAAGTAGAAAAGGCAATAATAAAAAATGAATATTAATGTTAGTAGTAAACATCATACAGGACACTGTTATAATACAGTCAACTGTCAGGTACTAATTAAAACATACCACAGAAGCTCCGAATAAAAGACAAACAAAGCAACGAAATGTTGAATATCAACGTTACTAAAGTTAGGTACGTAAGTATTTGGACAGTGACACAATTTCATAATTTTGCCTCTTTATTCCACCACAGTAGATTTGAAATGAAGCCATCAAGATATGATTGAAGTGCAGACTTTCAGCTTTAATTCAAGGGGTTTAACAAAAATATCAATAACTGTTTACAGCCATTTTTATACATAGTCCCTCATTTTCAGAGGCTGAAAAGTAATTGGACAAAACAACATATTTATAAACATGAGGATTATTTTTTTGAAAATCCTTTGCTGTCAATGACTGGCTGAAGTCTGGAACCCGTGGACGTCACAAAATGCTGAGTTTCCTCCCTTGAGATGCTTTGCCAGGCCTCTGCTGCAGCTGCCTTAGGTTGCTTTGTGTTTGTGGGTCTTTCTGGCCTCAGTTTTTGTCTTCACACCATCAATAAACACCAGTGACCCAGTTCCATTGGCAGCCAGACATGCCCATGCTATAACGCTGCCTCCACCATGTTTGACGGGATGTGTTGGCTTTGGATCATGAGCCGTTTCTTTCCTTCTCTATACTCTTCTCTTCCCATCATTCTGGTACAAGTTCTTGTTCCAGAACTGGGCAGGTGTTTTTAGATGTTCTCTGGCAAAGTCTGGTCTGGCCTCTCTTGAGAGTTACTAAGGGTTTGCACCTTGTGTTAAACCCTCTGTATTTACATTCATGAAGGCGTCTCTTGATTGTAGACTTTGACAATGATACGCCTTCCTCCTCCAGAGTGCTCTTGACCTGGTTGGATGTTGTGAAGGGTTCTTCTTCACCAAGGAAATAATTCTGCGATCATCCACTTTAGTTGTCTTCTGTGGTCTTCTAGGTCTTTTGGTGTTGCTGAGCTCACCAGTGCATTCCTTCCATTCCTTTCAAGAATGAACCAAATTGTTGATTTGGTCACTCCTAAAGTTTCTGCCATCTGTTTTGATAGGTTTGTTTTGTGTTTTCAGCCTAATGATGGCCTCCTTCATTTGCATCGACATGTCTTTGGCCCAGATATCGAGAGTTCCCATGAACAACTACCAAATGCAAATTCAACACTTGGAATCAACTCCAAACCTTTTTAACTGCTTAATTTGTTACAAAATAACAATGGAGCAGGCCACACCTGGCCATGAAACTGATTGTCAGTCAACTGTCCAATTACTTTTGAGCCTTTGAAAATTACGGACTATGTATAAAAATGGCTGTAATGTGATATTTAAACCCCTTGTATTAAAGCTGAAACTCTGCACTTCAATCACATCTTGATGGCTTTGTTTCAAATCCACTGTGGTAGAGTAAAGAGGCAAAATTACAGAAACTGCGTCACTGTCCAAATACTTATGGACCTAACTGTACATACAAGCACACGAAAGCACTTTTGCTGTTTTTTTTTTGTTTGTACAATTTGACACTAAAATCAATTTAAAGTCCACCAGAGCTGCAACACTCAGTCAATTAATCATTTGTCATTTTTCCAAAGCATAAATGTCAAAAACATTCTCTGGTTTCATCTTCTCAGATGTGAGGATTTGTTAATTTCTCTGTAATATACGCCGGTTAAATTTGAACAAGCTTACCGACTACATCGCAGTGGGCAAAACATTTTATAGACCGAACGATTTATTGAGAAATTAATCGGCAGATTAATGGATAATTAAAATAATTATTAGTCCCAGCCCTAAAGTCAATTATCAGTAATTACAGACATTTCTATAGATTGATAGTGTATCTCAGACTTGTGCAGTTGAATTAATCCGTGCATGAACTGAGGTTCTGTACAAGGGATTTTTAACTGCAGAAACTGTTGGTTGTGACAGAAACAATTCACTTCTGGTTTAAAAGCTGCATTTTCCCTCTCGCTGTGTTGTTATGGAGAGAGCATTCTGTCTTTTCCATCCCACACAAGTTCTGTCAAAAATGAGTTAATGTTTGCCAGAACAGTATCTTTTACTGAGCTCAAAGTGATCAATGAACACCTCTTTCCCCAGAACATCTCAGTGTGACCTCCATCTGCAGCTCAGATAAACTTAACTGTTACATGATTTTACTTCTAGTCCTAAAAGTAGAACCAAACATTTGTTACCCTGAGAAGCTTTGTTTTAAACTAAAGCTGAACTGAGGATCATTGATGTCCTGCTCTATGACGACTTTAGTGTCCGTTAACATATGAACTGTGTTTCAAAATCGACTTTTTACCACGTATCTTGCCTGCAGCTGTACTGAAGTAAGGAACAGATTTTAAGATTCTTGTTTTTAAAGTTCTACATGAACTGACACCAGGTTACATCTCTGACCTCATCAGCTCTACTGACCAATCACTGCTCTTCGCTCCAGCTCCCAGGTAAAATCCAAAGGTGACTGGTCATTTTTTGTTGTGGAACAGTTTGGCTCTCACCATTAGACCTTCCTCTTCCACTGACATCTTTAAAACTCCTCTCTTTTCTTCAGTCTTTTAAAATTCCTCATGAAGACATGACTGTGCACATTCTGTTTCTTATTTGTGTTTTATTCATTTGATCTCTATCCAGATGTGCTGTAATTTTATTCATTTACTTATGTCATAATTATGTGTTTTCTGGGATTTCATCATCTCATCTCTTGGTAAACACTTCAGTGTTTGTTGTTTTTTATTGAGCTCTATATAGAAACTAACTTAACTAAAGAATGTCACAAAAATGAGAGGCTGCCTGTCCAAATGGGACCTGGAGTGTAGTTTTAATGCTTTTATAAGCCTTAACATTAACAGCTGTAATGTCCTGCTCTCTGGTCTCAGTAAACTGTGGTGCTGCAGTCATTCAGAAAGAGCACATCAAACTTCCAACCACTACACTGGCTCTGTCTGAATGCTCCTACAGTGTGTTGGTTTAAAAGCTCTGACCCAGTCAGACCTCTCAGATCATCTGGTTCTAATGTTCCTTCTGCACAAAGAGTCAGTTCACAGTCCGGTGAAACTGCTCTTAGTTTTGGACCAGCTGAGATCTGCTCAGTCTCTCATTTCTCTCTGAAAATTCTTCTTTTTACTGTTGTCTTTCAGTAATGTGGACTACACCCCTTGTATGTGAATAATCTACATGGGAGTCCTCCTGTATACTTGCTGTCAATGTTTGCTATCGTTATTATTACTGTTGGTATTGACATCATCTGAATAATAAGTATTTTTCTTCTTGTTTTAATTCTCTCTTCTTGTCCCTTCTCTTTCTTTTCTTCTTAATCTTCATGTAAAGCTCATTATGTTTCCCCTGTCATGAAATGTGATAAAACATTTTAAAATCATTTAGAAAAACAAAGGAATTGCCCTTGCTCACACTCACTTAAAGTGACAGGCAGTTACAGTGGAGCCCGAATGAGAATCAGGTCAGGTCCAGTCTACCACAGATCATGTCCTGAGTCTTTTGGGGGCATTTATAAACCTGTCAGTATAAGGTGTGGACATATGCCAGGATAATATTCACTAGCTAATTTTTATTTTTAAATTTGGGTCTCACATCCTGTGTATTTGGAAAATTTTTTTAGAAATAATATAAAGTCAGTGTCTATGTCCTACAAACATGATGAATGATATCTGCAGCAGGTGAGCAGGTGGTCAGTGAGGCTGTGATTGGTTAGGACTCCTGTGACATCATCTCAGTGTTTGTTTCATTAGAGTTTCACCTGTGTGTAGTCAGGTCAGGTGTTTTAACCTGAGGTTGTGGCCTCACATTATCAGATATGAGGCACAGAAATGAAGGCAGCAGATTATGAGGCGTTGCTTTAATAAGCACTGAGTGATGTTTGCCTGTAATTCTCTCATATCACCTTAAAGGTCAGGCTGCTTCTTAGCGTAATAAAGCGAGTAAATAAGACACTGGAATAAGGCTGACACTTACTTCTGTAATTGAGTGTTTCTCACTTCATATTATCAACTGCTTCTAATCAACTTCTCTCTCTTCCCAACTCGATTTCTTTTACTATCTTTCTATTCCTGTCCCGCTCTCTAACACTTCCACTAATCAAATCAAATCTAAATTTAATAGGTCACATTTCAAACAGTGATGCAACTCAATCTTCTCCACAAATCTCATTTGAAAATACATCAAGAGATGAAAGAAGCAGAAAAAACACACAAATTACAGAATCTAAAGAAAGCTGAGGAAGTTTAATGAAAAGCAATAAACTTTTTAATAAATCTGCTCACTGTAGACAAGCTCCAAACATATCAGATTAAACATTTCAAAAAACACTCAAAAACAGTATGGAATATCCAATATCAATAGTAAGATTATTATTTAAATGTGTAATAATCTATAGCTCTGATACATCATGTCTTTGTTCTTTGTCATTTATTTTGGAAACATTAAAGTCAGTAAAACTTCCACAGCTGAGACGTTGAATTCTTTAAGTATCAGAGAGTGACAGACTTTAAACATTGCAGATCTAATTTAAAAAACTGTCACTCAGCTGACTTACGCTGATTCTGTTGGTCAGCATTAACACTACTGAGTCTGTTTGATTAATTATAACACTGATGAATTATTTGTTATTAATGATCTTTACGCCACTGATGTTATACTCTCTAGTTGTGAACCAGTGTGTCTGTTTTATTCCGACTGTAATATTGATGTTTGATCATCTTTGTTATAAAGGTGAAATGTTTAATTCAACTCAAACGTTAAATTTTCTTACTGTGTCAGCCTGTTCATCATTGTCAACCTCCACCCAGAGACTACAGAGGAAAACAAACTTTCCGCTTTATCTGGTACGGCAAATATCATGTGCTTTGTCTCTGTTAAATAACATAAAATAAACATTTAAACAAACATTGAATTAATCTTTAAAATAATGACATGAACTTTTGCACTATATGAGGCACTATATGAACATATTTATGTGTATGTTTTGGTTTAATTTTATAATAAAGATTTTTTTAAAGTGCTAAATAAATAAACATTATCACTGTTTCTACTCCAGTTTTCATTTTGTTTGTTTGTTTGTTTTTTTGAAAAACATAGTTTACACACCCTGACTAAGAAAACGGCTAACTAAGTATTACTAGGTTTGTTATGATGAAGATTCATAATAATAGTAGTAATAGTAATAATAATAATAATAATAATACACAAACACAGAGTAAACCTCAGAAACTGTCCAGAAAACAATAGCTGCTACCCAAGAACTACTTTCACTTTTTGAGTCTGTACAGTGCATACACCCCTACTGACCCTTCAGCTTCAGACACTTCATTACCTTTCAGCACTTTAACATTAGCACTTTCAACCAACCCTTGAATTGCCTTTAGCACTGTAACATTTTATGTCCTTTCACTGCTTCCATAACTGCAGACTCGTCATATCTTTACAGTACCTGCACTTCAAATGACGCTTCAACCTCTTTTAGAACTCATACTTGAACTGACATTAACTTCAGTGATTCCACCTCTATGGACGCTGCAATTTCTTTCAGCGCTTGCAGCTAAACTAACACTTCAACTCCTTAAAGTACTTCCACTTCAAATGACATGTCAAGTAATTTGAGCATTTTTTCCTCAACTGACATTTCAGCTCCTTTCAGTGCTTCCAACTCTGTGGACACTTTGAACCCTTTCACCACTTTCATTTAAAATGACAATTCAACTCCTTTCATAACTTTCACTTGAACTGACATGGACTCTTTTTACTACTTACACTTCAACAAACTTAATTTTTTCCTCAGTGCTACCACCTCAACTGATATGCCAACTCCTTTCACTATTTTTACTTCAACTGACCCTTTAACTCCTTTCAGTGCTTCCACCTCTATGGACACTTAAATTCATTTAAGCACTTTTACTTCAGCTATCACTTTCACTGCTTTCAGCTCATTCACTGTGACCGACACTTTAGCTCCTTTCAGTACCTACACCTGAAAGGACATGTCAACTCATTTGACCACTTTAACTTCCACTCACATTACAGCTCTTTTCAGTGTTTCCATCTCTGTGGACACTTGAATTCCTTTTAGTACATTCACTTTCAACTCCTTCCATCACTTACCTCTGACTCTTCATCTCTCTCTTTCACTTCAGCTGACATTTCCATTCCTGTTAGTGCTTCCCCCTCGACCTACCGACACTTCAGCTCCTTTCATTACTTTAAATTCATTTGCCACTTCAGTTTTCACAGCTTCAGATAGTACTCCTATGCAAATACATTTCAAAAGCTCCAAATAATCTAAACTTTTTAAGACATTTAGGTACATTTTCTCCAGGACATTATTACTAATACTTATTTTAGAATTAGTAACAGTAGTAGTAGCAGTAGTAGTAGTATCCCCTTTCTCACCTGTCGACAGCAGGGACCAACTGTCTTCCAAGGGCGGGACTTCCAGGACCTCTGGGTGCTCCTTCTCCATCATGGTCATCTCCGCAGCTCTCCACCTGGGGAGAAGGACCTCTGCTGGGGGAAAGGTCCATCTCCATTTCCCCTGCACCTCCTGGAGGCCTGGAAGACAATGGAGAGACAGACCTCCTGTGGAAGAGGGGCGAGACAGGAGAGCAAGACCTCCTGTGAGACAGAGGGGAGGGGGAGCAGGAGCTCGAAGGCTCCTGGAGGTGCTGAGGGCCTGAGAAACACACAGACAGACACTAGTCAATGTGGCTGCAGAGAAAATATTTAATTTGCAGATAAATATGACGGATATTTCAGTGGAGATTTGTACTAAAAACAAGATCAGCTAGGGATGCTTCAAACACTTGCTATTGAGAGATCATGACTTATTGGACAGATGAATGAGTGAGTGAGTGGATGGATGGGTGGATGGATGGATGGATCTTACCCTGAGGCAACTCGATGTGGTCCAGGCTCAGAATGGTTCCTGATCTGTAAAACACAACAGAAACAAACAGGAACTGAAAGAAAAACTGGAATCACAGGCGACTGAGAGATCATAGACTGAAGTTAACCAGACTCTAAGAAACTAAACGGGACACATTTCTGTCCCATTAGAGGCAGAGCCTAACGAGGGAGGTGTCTGTCTATCTTGAAAACATGATGATTCTCAGCCAAGTTCTGCACCCTCTTTTTTCTCTGATTTATAAGTGGATTTCTGTCTGGTAAGATCTGAGTAATGCCTGAGAAGAAGGAGTGCGATTTGATGGAGGAACACATGAAATTTTGTCACCGCTAACAGTGGACATGGTGTTACGAGTTGAGCTTGTTAAGTTTGAATCTGAACTTCATGTTCACTGAACTGTGCAATCACAACAGTGTTTAACACCACCTCACCTCCGGCTGCCGGTTCATTAAACTAAAAATACTATTGAAGAGACTGTACTATAGTAATTAGTACAGTCTCCTATTAGACATTTTTTCTGATGAAGAGTTTACCTGTAGTTACAGTAAATGTCGTAGAGGCGAGGTAATTTATTTTCTGAACTTAATGATCTCTGATTAATGCCACCTCTGAAAGTCACCTGTCTCACTCCCGGAACACACCTGGAGTTTCAGTCCATTTGGATTTGACTGCATAAAGAGCTGCATTCTCAGTAAACCAGGGGCTTTGTGCTCAACGTTAGATACCTATCTGGACGGAGCCTTCAGTCCACACTTTGCATTCATTTCACCTATATTTGTGCACAGTTTCTTAAAGTTTATGGATACGGACAGAATGGAGCAGTACCCCCGGAAATCGTGGGGGTAGTGTAGCCAATAGTTCTCGACGAGACAAGACCTTAGGACATGACAAAGAAATTTTAAAAATGGCAGAGCTTTTTGAAGAGTGGTAATGCGTTATATATATGTTATGTTACTTTGTCCGGGCACAGGGACTAACAGGTACAGTATTGTTGTTGTGAGAAATTTTTTATTCTGAGCTGCCCTCTAGTGGATGTATTTTTTAACATCCATGCCAAGTACAGGAAGCATGTAAGTATGTGGGCAGTGAAGGTTACATTGTTTGAAATGGACGTATCTATTTTCGTAAGTAAAGGGAGCATAAATGAGCCTTAACACTTTCATAATGTAGCTGCAATGAACACTGCAGCCTGTAGGGGGCACTAATAGGGCGTCAGACAGTTGGAGGCGATGTTCATACCTGTCGGGGATGCTGAGTTGCTGTGTTGCGTCGCTGAGTTGCTGTCTGGCAGGTGAGGGCAGACGCTGTCGCAGCTCCACGTTCACTCTGGGATTAGCTGAAAAACAGAAAAACAGATTCAGCTGAAACAAACTGTTACCCCAGTGTTTACAGAACTTCACTGTCTGTCTCTCACCTGTCTCTCTCTCTTTGTCTGTATCAGTCTTTAATGAGCAGTAAACCAGTCTGTCAAATTCAAATGTGCTTTGGCATTAAAGTTCCAAAACAACAATGTTGCCATCGCATCTAAACATAATTGTCTCTCTCTCCGTCTGTGTCGGTCTTCAATGAGCAGTAATCCTGTCTGTCTCTCTACAACACACAGTAACACACATGCTGTCTGTTTAATTGCTATGGGTGTGAATGATCTGTGTGTTTTGTTGCTTACTTTTGACTTAACAGCCGTTTATCATGAGATCTGCCACCGTTTTAATTACACCTGAAGAACTGCAATCTGATTGGTGGCTTCTATAACGAGAGCCATTAACTGTCCTTAATAAGGCCTTAACGAAATACTGAGACTGTGTTTGCTCTGGTGATGAGCTGCAAGTATTTAGAAAGCTCAAGATGAAGGCAGGATTACTGCTCGTTAAGGACTGATACAGACGGAGAGAGAGAGACAGGTGAGAGACAGACAGGTGAGCAGCAGTTACTGTCGTGACCTAAAAAAAAAAATCACTAAATCAGAGGTTTAAAAGACTTCACCATTTACAGACTTACGTTGACTTAGTTAGAACTGAACATCTGTATTTTTCCAGACAGAGACTGAAAGCATGTTTGAAGAGAGAGGAGGTGAACCTGAGGCCTCATAACAAGCTCCACCACACATTCCAGAGGCAAGAAACTGTAGAAATATTGGCAAAAAATATTGGGTGATTGATAGGTGATTGACAGGTGATTGGCAGGCGATTAGAGCCAGTGTCATTCATACATTACCAGTTTGCTTTTGAATTGCTCCACCTCATAATAGTTTGAGCAGAACAGAAAAAAAAACTGTCTTAGTTGAATCAATTAAAAGTCTTGGTGCTGAAACGGTTGATTACTGATTATTGTTGAATGTCTAACAAATCCTCTGGATGGAGTCTTGGGTGTTCGGTGAAGCAGAGAAACAAAATAAAGGAATTACTGTCACAGGTCCACTCTCAGGTCAACTTCTTTTCCAGACAAATACAGAAACATTCGTCTTCAGTAACAACAGTAACTGATCATCCACAGTGAAATCATACACCTGTCGTCAGGTGAACATACATAGTCTAAAGAACAGATCACAGAACAGTTTTGACTAGCAAATATTCTTACATGTAACTTTCTTGGTGTCCTGACCGCTCTACACTTTTACACTTTGTGGTAACCTGATCAAACGTTCACACCTCTGACTGACTTCTTCTCCACAGTAACAGCATGTGAGGCGCATGGGTATAGCAGTATTTTCCAAGAGCCAGAAAGATCCTGATCTGAACTGTTGTCAGAACATAAAGAACATTTGGGAACATTCGAAGCTCCTCACAATTCATGACTATTTGCTTTGTCTCAAGATTTTTATTTCCTGTCACATTCTTCTCTCTTCACCAATAATATCTAATTTTTATTCTAAAATTTAATCTAAAAATCAAAGCAATTGCAGTTTTCCTCATGGTTTGCTATGATAATGTGCACGTGTCTTCCCATAATAATTTGTCTGGATTAATCTGTTGTGGCACAAGGTTTAGACAGGATCCAGGATCCAACTTGGATGAATTACTAAATGTCCATTGCAACTTTCGAACCAGCAGCAGCAGTTTAGGTCTCATCGTGATGCCGGCAACGTTTTCCTCCTAATGACTAAAGAACATTTCTTGAAACTTCAAGTCTGTTCAGTTGATCAATGAGGTCCCATGTCAGAAAAATAGAGTCTGGTCCTGGTTCTGGTTCTAAGATGGAGTTCTGTTGTGTGCTCAGTGAACAGGTTTCAATCATGTATATGGGCGTTACCTCTATCACTGAGTCTGGTGTCCGGTTTTTAAAATACATCCATGAAATTCACTACATGTACGTTACTGGTCCTGGTGCAGCTGGTTGTGTGTCCACTGTTAAAGACCGGACTGTCGTCCATGTTGGGGGTAAACACATCTGATGTATATCGCCCTTTTAAGTTGTAAAGGACAAACCTGTCAGCCAACAGCTGCTTATTGACATTTCTCACACGTCTCAGGGAGGACAGTGGTCGTAGAAAATTCAAAATCAGATTGAACCAGTTTACATCCTTTAATGATCAGAGTCTCACCTGTTGATTGTTTTAGCAACTAAAACACTGGTTCAAGTTAGTAAAAGGTGATTTTGGTTAATAAAGTCAACACATCCTGACTTGTGACTTTTTTAATAATGAAGAATAAAGATGTCAATCTGTCCTCTACCTGTACCACAACCAGAAAAAAACAGTTTCATCAGGGTTTAGCTGCTGCTGTATTCTACTGTCAGGAAAACAAATGAAACATGTCAGTGAACATTTTACTGTTCAGATTAACATTTGTCTGACAAGTTAATTAGCAACATTTCCTCATCATGCTCTTAAAACCTCTGCAAAGCATCTGTTGTTGCAGATTAGTTTTATATAAATATGCTGTCAAGGAGAAAGAGCTGTTCATCAAGACGATGACAGACAGAGTCCAGGTCAGAAACAGTGTCTGGTCCTGGTTCTGGTTGTGCTGTTTTACAGTTACTGAATAATTTCCTCTTTGAGCATTTTCACTTTGAAACTTTTCTCATTTCCTGTCGTCCTCTGCCTCCCCCCGTCCTCCCCCCTGTCTCTGATCTTCTTGTGGACTCAGAGCTAATTGAGCACGGCGGCGCTCCTTATTATTCATGTACAATTACAGATGTGATAATGTGCTTAAATCCTTCTAAATGACCGTTCATGCCTCGCGCTCACTTTGAAGTCTAGTCAAAGATGGAAAAATCTGCAGAAAAAAGGGAAAACACAAAGGCCAATCAGAGGACCAATCTACGTTAACCAATGAAGAGAGGAGGGGGGAGGCGGGGGAGGCGTGCCCCTCCTCTTCCCCCCTTCTTCTTCATGTAATATAAACTAAAGTCCATTAATTTTTTAAGCTGTATTTAATACATTTTGTGCAGAAAGTTTGGTGCAGTGAGTGTGGGGGGTTCCAGCTGACTACATGAATATTAATGACGGTGTTACGATGATTAAAGAGGCTTCAGCTCAAATCCAACACAATCCGCCTGTGATCCGGTCCGCCGACACCACGCCGCCACCACGCCGCACATGAATTTAGATACCGACATTAAGCCGAGGAGAGACGCAACTTATACAGGACACACACACACAGATTATATATTAATACAGAGGGACGTACAGTAAATACTGATGTACAACATACATCTACACAAACAGTCCCGCACCACAGAGGACAGTCAATCTAAGCTTTTATGAAACAGGTTTCACCCACATAAAGTTGGTTTTATTAAAGCAGAACGATTAATCAGGAGCTATTTTGATTTAACTGATTAATTGTTTGAGCCAAAATCTGACTGGTCCCAGCCTCTAAAATTTGACAATTTACTAATTTTCTTTATTATATGCAACAGTAAACTGAATGTGTTTAGATTTTGAAGTGTTGTTCAGACAAGCTTTAGGACATTAGAACTTTTTCTTCCTTATTTTCTGGTATTTTAAAGACCAAACAACTAGAAGTTTTTTACAGTTTTGACACACAAAGTGGAGTGGACACTCAGGTATACAGAGTGTACACACCTGTGGTCAGGAGGATTCGCTGTAAGTCATCATTTCTTATACAGTCAAAATATCTTTGCTCATCTAAAACCAAGTTATAGGCCTGTTTAGGAACCACAATGACAAAAAAAAGCTCATCACATGGTCTGTTTCTAATGTCACCTACAGGATGGTGCTGCTGTTGTGTTTTCAGACCTGTATTTTTTAGTTGTCTTAGTTTCCATTTAGTCAAACTGTCTCCATTAAAAGGTGCTGTCCGGATGGATGGATTGATGCAAAGCTGTTTGCTGTGTAGCCACGGATGTACAGACAACTACCACTGGATCACTGTGATATTGAAGTAAACTTAAAAAAACAAGAAGATTCTGAATGAAGTTCTGCAGCCTCTTTTTCCTCTGGTTTCTAAGTGGATTTCTGGAGCTTTATTCTGGAGGGACATCAGAGATGATGATAGCCTCAGGAAGTGGACGTCACACCTAATCATATCAACACGTGTTTCATGTCTGCGTTCAGATCTGACTCAGTCAGGACTCTGAGAACGAGGACGTTTTTTTTTTTTCTAACTCAACTCACACAGTATCTATGCCCCCCCTTTCAGCTCTGCAGCGCCCCCCCCCAGGGGATGCTTTAGTGTTTCTGTTTATCTTTGTCTCGCCGAATGTCCAAGTCTGTTACACACCAGATCCTGTCATTTCACCAGGGTTAAAATGTCATCCAGCACCATGAGTTAAATTACTGAGGAACCCCCGCATGATGTTCATCCTGTCTAAATGGAGCTGAAACCTGTTTCCATCTCCACCAACTTTTACACCTCAGACAACAGGAAACACTTTTTACACCGATTTTGACTTTTGATTTTCCACTCAGATTTTTTTATGTGCAAAGTGAAAATGTTGATTAAAAACATGTGGAAACACAGTTAGAAATGGTAAAAGTTCTGGTCTGTTCAATCAGTGTGCAGCAGAAACTAACCAGAACCAACCACATTTAGACGTCTGCAGAACACACACATGTAGCTGCTGCAGAGAACACACAAACTAACACACATTCCTACACAGAGACATGAATAGCAGCTACTTCAGTCTGTTCAAACAAACCAGAGTCTGCAGCCCACCCTCAACAGTGTGTGTGTGTGTGTGTGTGTGTATGTGTGTAGACCACCCACTCTGCAGATTAAACACAGTTCACACGACTGCCTCCTCCCCCTCTCTCTCTCCTCATTCACTCTCAGCCTCACTCTGCCTTTGTCTTCTTCATCTGTCTTTAGATTAATCTACTGACCACAGTGTGCGTGTGCGTGTGTGTATGTGTGTGTGTTTTTGTTACCTCTTTGGGAACTTTTCCGGTATAAGAACTACTGGTCCTGATTAGGTCGGGACCAGTAGTCCAGTAGTTAAAGATGGAAAATAGTCCTGGAGACCAAAGCCCGGTCCTAATGTGGCAAAACGTTTCTGAGGTCGTGGTTAAGGTTTGGGTTAGGCTGTCCAAAGTGAATGGAAGTCAATGAAATGTCCTAACAAGGATAGCTGTGCAAAACAGTGTGTGAACGTGTGTCTGTGTGCAGCAGCTGCTCAGCGATCAGTTACTGTTTGTTTAGATAAAACTTCGATCAGTGACTCTATATCAATAAAGTTTATTCAGTTATTTAAAAGATAATTCCAGTTTTATTCTAATTCTGGTTTTATTTGCTTTTCAGGAAAGACTGAAAGTTATTCTAAAAAACAAGTGGAACTACATGTAAAAACATGCTTCTATGTTACTGTGTCCTCTTTATCAAGCACACCTGTACAGTCTGATACAACCCAATACAATAGCTCTGCCAGAACATCTGTATTTACAAAGTTTATGATGTTCAGTGTTTATTGTTGATTGACTTCAGCGTTTTATCAGTCATGGTATTGTAGTGCACTGCTTTATATTCATGAGGTGTTCCTGATATTCTGACTCCTCAGGTGTGTGAACAGAAACAATAGCAGCTTTAAAAGTGGCAATTGACAGTTCTTCTGCTTTACTTATCATTGTGAATTAACTGTTGATTGTACAAATGTTATAGGTTTAGGATGGCTTCTAGATTGGTTCCCCATAAGCCTCGTTTTCACTATGCCATTCTGTCTGCCACCAGGTACGAAATCCCCTGAGAAAATGAAGGTTTGATTTACGGCACAAAACAAGTGTGTCTGCCATTGCACAACCAAAACAGAAAGAGGATAGCGCTTTTGTTTTTCCCAGTAGGTATGAGTAGCTTTCCCGTGGTAGCGGAAATGGCGGACGGTGGAACAACCAGAGTAACTGTGAAAGCTTTGCCCGGCAAAAGAAAAAGAGCCCCATTGTCGGAGGAGGCGAGGAAGGTGAAGACGGAGAGGGAAAGAAACTGAGGTAAAACAAGAGTGAACCTCGGACAGGCATTGACTCGATGGAGAGAGCTCCGAGACTTGAGAGGGTTCAAGACGGACATTCAGTTGGCATTATTATCAGTAAGTAACAAAACCTGCCAACTTATTAATACAACCGGGTGTTTTACTTTGCCTTTATCATAACACCGCCATAGTTACTTGTTTGCGCGCAGTAATACTCAAACTATGTTATTACTCTATATAAAATTATGACAATTTCACTTTACCTCTTCAGTGAACATGCTTTTTTCTTCTCTCTTATTTCCAAAGTGGCGTTGATCGATTCACGTCCTATGTTGTTGGTAGTTATTAGGCTCTGAGGAAAATAGAAAGCGCCACCAGTAATACCACTTGGAAGCAAGGGGGGGGGGGGAGTTGTCTACTGCCACTTTAAACTTTAAAAAACAGGTGTTGTGTTGGACAGTATCAGACTGTACAGGTGTACCCAATACAGTTGTACCTGATAAAGTGGACACTGAGTGTATTTTGGTAGTATTGTCCATCATTTGTCTGTAACAACAGCCCTGACCAAAATCTTAAAAATGTTCCATGTTTCAAAGGTTAGAAGATGTTGAATTCATATTAAACGAGAAACGTAAACTGTTGTCAGTGTGTTTGTGACGAGCACAAATTTATTTTAAAGAGTGAGGAGAGAATCTAAACAAATTACTGATAAGAACTTCAACTGGGAAAAAATTGATTTTGTTTGTGAACTCAGTTTGAATCAGAGTGTATTGTTTATTAACAATCAGATTTATCACTGTTTGATTAATAGTCATGTTGTTTAGGTTGATACAAACTCCTCTGATCTCATGAACTTCAAGTACTGAGAAAACTGATTCCTAAGATTCACAGAGGTTCTGATCAGAAACCTTCTCTTTGTATGTGTCTGCTTTTTATATAAATATACGTTCATAACTCTTTCTCTCCATTATCTTTCAGTAACTTCTTCAAATGTGATTCTCTAATTTAGTCTGATAAAAGCAGACAGGTCGACGTCTTCGTCTTTGTTTTAATGAAACCAAACCCGTTCAGTGTTGCCTTAGATATCATCACATACATGTTTACACGGTATCAACAGCTCTCTGTGTTTTCCACATTTTAAACAGAAATGATCATGATGTCCAATTACTTCTTGATGAAGCCCAGCTCTTTTTTTTCTGTACTTAGATATCTTTTGTTTGATTATTATCAGCTGATTTGAACTCTTCTGTTCGTTTCGTTTTTCTTATTGTTGTTTGTTTTCTGTCTATTTTGTTAAATCATGTTTTATTTATTAGTTTACTATTTTTCCCTTTTATTCTTAAGTTGAGCCGGGTTGTTATATAAGTCTGATATATTTCTGTTTAGAGCTGCATTGTAAAACAATACTTATAATCAAATAATCATTATATTTTAAGCAAAAATGCCAAAAATGTGCTGCTTCCAGTTTCTCAAATGTAAGGATTTGATGCTATCCTTCGACATACATGACATAAAGCTGAATCTCTGGGTTTGAACTGCTGATCGAATAAAACAAGACATTCGAAGACATCACCTTGAAATCACCTTGGATTTCGTATTTTTCATCAGCAGATTAAAGGAGGATAAAAACAATGGTTAGCTGCAGCTCTAGGTCAGCTAGCTGGTTTTTATAATGTTGTGTATGTGTGCTAATATAAAAACTAAACTAAAAAACTTAGTCCATTTTTACGAGACACAGTGTATGGCACCTGACTATACATACATATGTGCACATTTGTGCACATATGTGTCATTTGTATAAACTGAGAGCTCCCTGCGCTCATCTGCGGACAGACTGAATTCATTTTAATTCTCAGAGGAAATAGGGTTTTAAAATTTACTTAGAGCAGAAAAATGTGTCGTGTCCGTACACATCAATCAAGATGTTCAGGTACATTTCTTATGTTGCACAAAATATATGATGTTTCATGGTGTTGTAGAGCTGCTCTGACTGTTTCTGACGCCGGCCGACTGTGTGCTGGAAGTATCAGTGTAGTAGAACTGTAGTACTATGTCGTAACATGACACATTATTCCTGAATATCCAAGTAGTTCTGACACTGACAGGACCACAGCAGAGTTTCTACTTGTCTTCCGGAGGATAAAAAGAGGAGACACTGGCACCACAGAAAAAGAGAGACAGAAATAAACAGAGGACACATGGGAGTCATCTGAGTCTGGCTCTGCTGACTGAGAAACTGAATACTGTGTTTCCTTCACAACTGTTTCATATGGTGTGTTTGATCTTGGCGAGAGACACCGACAGATGATGGATTATCACTGAGGCGAGAGAGAGAGACAGACAAATTAATAAAAAACTGTTAATTCAATTTCTTCTACTGTCACACGAACTGCAGTTTTTGGAGATTCAGGGGGAGATTCTCAGGGGGTAAAAAAAAATAGAGAGGTGGGCAGATCCCCAAAGTATCAGTATTTCAAATACTAGTCTGGTTTTAGGTATCAGGACAAGGATCTATAGGATAAACACTTTAACAATGGATCCAGCAGATCACATTGTGGGAATATGAAGAGTGCTGCTGTTGTTTTCAGTGAACACCCCCCACCCCTACCCACTCCCTTTTCAGAAGTAGTCACTTAGTGATTCATTCAGCTGATAAATCAAGGCTCATTTGCACACCCTGCATGATGTTACGAGAGCTGCTTTTAATAATGAAATGATCAATATCAGTAACAATATCATTGATTCTGGCTCCTGGTATTTCTTGGTATCAGATCAAATCTCATTTTGTGGTATCACCGACCCCCAGTGACAAATCGCCATTCGGGATTAATTTTTCATGTTCAATTTCAAACTGTGCATCTTTCAGGATCAGAGCGAGTCTCACCTTCAGCTCAGAAGTTAAAAAACACAGAGCGGATAACCGCCACCAGAAAAAGGAAATAAAACCTCTGATATGATACAGTTTCAAACACACGACACTCGATTGAAAAATAAACCAGAAACCTCCTCAGGTGTCCTGGTGGTCTGGTTTGCATCTCACAGGGACCTTTGTTCCATGTTGTTTACCTCATTTCCTGCCATCTCTCTACTGTCAGCCATTTAAGGGAGGCATGAACACCAAAGAATAATTTACAACCGTAGGACTGTACCACTGTAGGGAGGGACCGCTCCCTTACTGCCAAGCTTGGTCAGGATCCAGTGAATCAGAGCGCGCTCACCTTTCAGCTCAGCCTGCAGCAAGGTTCAGATTTATCAGACCACGCTGGCCTACTGGGATATCTCCCAGTATTCCTAGTTGCCAATACATCCCTGGAGGATTTAAGAGATAGAAAGAACAAACTCAGAAGTAGGTTAGGCCTGGCCTTTTCAGTTCGTGTTCAAACTGACAGCAACACAAATGGCAGCCTCCACCTTTACTTCAACCAAACCTCAGAGTCAAAGCAGGGTCCTAACTCAAAGGCTGCTACAAAATAATGTCCGACGACGTTACAGATGCAAAACAAAGTGAGTGCATCCAATTCGTAACGTGTAACCCTAACCCAATCAGACATACAGTATATGAGATCGTATTCCTGACAGATGACTGTATAAAATGACCGTGTAACTCTACTGTTTACCTGTATATTGTAGAAACAAGATAAAATGACTGTTGCTATGGTAACTAATAATAATCATGTCTGTCATTGATCTCCAGCAGGTTTCATCCTCTGTGTTAACATCCAGCCTCTCAGCTTGACGTTTCACTGCAAACATGTTTAATGAAGCAGAAAGTCAAACTCCAAATATACCGATGTCCTCCAGACGGATTTACACAGCAGATTACAGAGGACGCACTCCGCCATGGTGGAGGACCCAGTATCATCAGATTACTATCAGAAGACAGACGCTCGTTCACACCTGTTTAACTGTTTAACCAAGGGAACTGTTCATATCTGTGTAACTGAGGGAACTGTTCACACGTTTAAATGAAGGAACTGACTGACTTTTTCTTCTCCACAGGGACCTGCCCCATCACCCTTCAGCCAATAACATTTGATTATTTATTACTGATAATTAATGTTTGTGTAGTGTTATAGTGTTGTATTTATCAGTTCGGTTCGGGTTCGTACTTTCATTTTTCAGTGTGATTAATAAATAAAAGTGTATTATTATCGGAGAACTAAAAAATGTTATACTTAAAATGTAAAAAATATATTCACCTGTACTAAACCTGATTTATTTAATGCCTTCTGTTTAGTTCAAGGATACTAGAACACAAATGATCATTCAGATAGTTTAATTATTTCATTTTCAAGGGCAGACACTAGACTTATTATCATTAGTAGAAGTAGTATTCCTGTGTGTGAGCTGTGACCTTTGACCTCCTCTCCATGCTTCTGTTGATCAGTGTTAATCTGTGTGTTGGATCATAGCTCCACCTGGTGGACAAAGCAACTCATTACACCTCCTCACTGATATTGTGATTTTGTGATTAAACTGATGATCACGTGGGGGAAAATAGTTTGAAATGTTACAGCCCACTTGATGTTAGCCCACTTACTCTAAATCTAACTACTGTTTCAACATAGAACTTATTCCTTTTTAACCTCTAAACACAAAGCTCAGGTCTGCGTTTAAAGGTTGAACAGTTCAAAGACCAGATGACATCTTGTCTATATCATTCATTTTATTCAGCAAAGACTTCATCTTCCTTCAATTCCCCAGAGTGAAAATCCTTTTTCTGATGTTTTTCCTTGAAAAAGTCCATCGAGTTTTTATCCAAGGTATCACTGATAGTATGGATTAACACAGACCGAAGGATAAAGACATTAGGTTCATGTCTCGGTAACTTGATGGTGCAGCAGATGTTTGAGTTTATCAGCAGAGCAGACTTGGTGTTTTCTGTGACAGTAATCACAGACCTGATGGTGACATCAGTATGTTTCAGTACAGTTTCCAGTAAAACCCCCAAAACCTGCACATCCTCACTCCCTAACAAAAGAATGATGTCTTTGTGACTGTGTAGTAGTATTCACCACTGTGGGTGTAGTTGCATTTCCCTCTGTACATGTGTTCTTGTAGTAGTAGTAGTAGTAGTAAAAGTAATATTTGTAGTAGTAGTATTTAACACTGTACTTGTATTGTAGTAGTAGCAGTAGTAATAGTATTTACCTCTGTACATGTCCACCAGAGAGTCACTGAGCTCCTTGCTGGGCATCCATGTTGACAGACTTGTCTCCCCTGGACTCTCTGAACTGGTTTCCCTGGAAATATGAAACACGTCAGAAACAGTCATCCTGGATCAGTTTATTAAACACACAGAACACCGGGAGGATTCAGACCTCTTCATCCACACAGACCTCATAATCAGCATCATCATCATCGGAGTGACAGATATACAGAAGAATAAATCCAGTAAAATAGATAAAGGACAGATTGAAGACAGTTGTAGATGTTGCAGAACAGCACAGGGCTGCTGGAGACCAGAACAGTTTTGAAGAATCAGTCAAACTCACTTGATCTCTGGGCAGTCTATACATCTGATCACATGACCTGCAGGTCACATGGTTCCTGCATCTTATTGGCTGTTTAATCTGTAGCACACTGTGCTTTCAGTACAGACCTGATTTCAGTACAGACCACTTTCTGTCATGGTCAACTCCAAACCACATACCTTGACACACAAACAAAAAAAAGAAATTGAGAGAGAGTTCTTTCTTGATACAGACCACCATTGAGCTTTTTACGTTGTGAAATAACTTTCTCTTCTCGATGATGATATGATAATCTGAAAAATCAATTCATTCATTCATACACACACATAATATCAAAGTCTGATGGTTAAAGGTGAAATGGCTGATATAACAACAGAGACTAACCAGTCAGCAAATCAGTCCATCAACCAGTCAGCCAGCAAACCAGTCCAGCAGTCAGCAAACCAGCAAGTACACCAGTCAGTAAGTAAACCAGTCACCAAATCCTCTGAACAGAGTCAGAATCAGTGAAACTCCATCAGTCTGATTTTCTCCACAAAAACAAACTGTTCTGATTCCCGCTGAAGTTTCGGCTGGACTCAGTTTCCCAGCATGCTCAGGTAGACTCAGTTTCCCAGTATGCATAGTTGGACCCTGATCCACTGATAAATCCTCCAGACTCATGAAGCTGATCAGCTTCTCTCCCAGCAGCCACTTTGTTTTATCTTCAGCTGAACCTGAAGTCTTTCAGAGTTCACTTCAGATCTGTAACACACTGGATCCTCCAGCTGGACTGGAATGACTACACTCAGTCAGGGTTAGTTAAGTTTAGTTAGTCAGAGCAGTTAGTCAGTGTTAGTTAGTCATAGAGTGAACATAAATTCCCTCCTTCCTTCTCCTCAGTCCTGGATTTGAATAAACTGTGATGTAGACAGATCTCAGATCAGCACAGCCAATCAAATTTGAGATTTTTCTCTTTCTCGCTTGTTTATCAGCAGCTGCTGCAGATCTCAGATCAGCACTGGCACGTTACTTTACAGATTCATCAGTCAGAGCTAATTAACAGTTAACAGCAGGTCTAACATCCTCACTGACGAGTCAGTTAAAGAATGTGTTAGAGAAACTGGACCCGTTTCAAATTCTCGAGGTTTCACCTCTCATCCTGAGGGCTTTGTCACTTAATTTAACAACATCTTCAATAGGGACTTGCAGTTAGCTGATGGAGTGTTAGATGCATAATTAAACCATGCTCCCGGATCTATCACAATTTCCCCACCGATACCTTGAAAACTCAACATTTATCAATGAAAGGGATAGATGAGTGGACAAGAAACACCAAGGGCCATAAAGGAGAAGAAAAAATGCCAAAAACTCAAGATAAAAACACCTCGGTGGCAAAAGCTAGCAATATCAAAGCAGACCAAGCTAACAATCCAAGTACAGCTGCTAAAAGCCAGAGAAGCTGTGGAACAAGCATAGTTTAGCACTCTGGCCTTGTATTGATCACCATGTGCCTACGAGAGGCAGGTTTTTTTTTTTGTCATTTCTGAAAGTGAAGGAATTTTAGTCTGTGTTTGAGATTGAAACACAATTCTACACTTCTCTCTATACACTTCATACAACATGTACAAAAAGACAGAAATCCCACAGGTCAAAAGACCTCAATATGTTAATTAAAGAGACAGGTATGTACGATGTTTGGAGGAACCTCCTCCACTTCAAAACCTTTACTCACTATTCAGCTACTCATCTGGTGCACTCCAGAATAGACTATTTCCTAAAAGGAACAGCAGATGTATCAGATCAAAATGCAATTTAATTATACACTTGAATAACAGACCAAAGAGTTCATAATGGAGACTAAATATCTGTATCTAAACAATGAGACGGTTGTAAAGGAGATCAAGAAAGAAATTAGAGATAACAAAAATGGCCAAGTAGACCCAACCTTTGTATGGGACACAGTTAAAAGCAATAATGAGAGGGAGACTAATCTCAAGAATGGCACACTTAAATAAGATGAAGAGGACAAAATACCATGAATCAGAGAAAACATTGAGAAAACTAGAGAAACAACAAAAAGATGAGTACAAAGGATTGACAAACCAGATAAAAGAACTAAAAAACCAAACAGAGAGAATGTTCAATGACGAATTGGAAAAGAAACAGATTCACAAAAAAAACCTTTTATATAATCGAGCACGAAAGCAAAAAAATTTTTTAGCAAGACACCTCAGGACACAAGTTATAAAGTCAATACACAAGATCCCAGACCATTTCACTAATTAAATAGCCTGCAGGAAGAAATTCACAACATCTTCAAAGACTACTATGAATTCTTGTACTCAGCCTGACATTGTCAATGAGGATATCATTTAACAATATTTGTTATTGTTAGACGTTCCCTCCACAAGAAAAATACAAAATGACCAATTAACAGCCCCATCGCAAAAAAGAATTGGACACAGCCATTAGTAAATTGAAAACAAATAAATACCCAAGGACTGACCGTTTGCCCAATCAATGGTATAAAATCTTTAAAATAGATCTTTGCCCCTGTATTTTTAGAATCCTTAAATTGGACACTCAAGAAAGCTGTAGTCTTGACTAATCAGTCTTGATGCGGAAAAGGCTTTTTATAGAGTTAGCTGTTCTTTTCTGTACAGAGTGCTAGAGAGGCTCAGTTTTAATAACCATTTTGTTAGGTGCAAACAATCTTTATATTGAGTCCCAATTGATAAAATAGAGATCAATGACCGTCTGACGGGCAGTTTTAAGCTGGTTAAAGGCACTCACCAGGGCTGCTTCCTTAGCCCCTCCCTTTTTCTAGTTACTCTTAGAGCCTTTAACTCAAGCTATCAGACAAAAAGAGCCGAAGGGAGTCAATATAGCACAAGAGGAAATCAATATGATAGGACTTTTTGCAGATGATATTAATATCTATCTCCAAAATACAAATAGAACATTCTCCAAACTTATGATGATTCTGGCCCGATGTCGGGTTACAAACTGAGCATCACAATAACACAGGTAGTCTCTCTTAACTACATACCAAGTAAGGCAATCAAGCCGAAATATAAACTGAAGTGGGAAGCCGAATCAATAAAATACATGGGAGTGTCAATTATTCAGGAACTGAATAAAATATATGAAACAAATTACAACATAATGAATAATAGGATACAGAAAGATATAAAAAAAAATGGTCAAGACTAGTAGGATCTGTTCAGATATTCACAGATAAATATATATGATAAAGAAGTTTAAAACAATGTACTGGCTCTATAAAATGGAGGGAAATTGGATGGAAGAATTTAATCCGCTTTTTTTTACTACACATCGCATGAAACAAACTATTGGGTAAACAGCAGCAATACTGCAGACAGTGTGAGCAGATGAATGTCAGTCTCACATATTTTTTGGTCGTGTATAAAAATACAAACTTTCTGGGACATGTTTATTCAGATCCTTGAGAAGATTTTATGTTAAAAGATTGTGTACGCGGGACTGACACCTGGGGACATAACTGAAAGGAGGACATCTATCTCTTTAAAATCCTGATACTTGCGTGTAAAAAGGCCACAAGGAGATGGTTGAAATGTGACCCTCTAAGACCAGGAAAGGGGCTGGACATTGAAGAGGAAATATATTCCATGAAAAGATTGATCCATTATCTTAGGACCAAAGCAGGAACCCATGAACAGCGCTGGGGGATATGGACTGAATACAAGAGAGAAGATGGGTCTTGTTCACAGCTGGTCTGAAAAAAAAAAATGGATCAAAGAGAGAGTAGTGCCCTCCTCTTATTTTTTTTCAGTTATATTTATGTTTTTTATATTTATATATATTTTAATTTGCTATAAATATTGTTTTTGTTGTGGGTTTTTTTCAGTGTAATAGTTACTGAAAAACAAAAAAACAAAAAAAACCCCATCTTGAATAAGTTAGAAACTTTCTGATGTTTCAGATGTCTCTTACTTGTTGCTCAGTTGCTGCTGCAGACTGCTGATCTTCCTCTTCGCTCTCTGCAGAGCAATCTGAACATTTACAGCTCTGCTGCTGCTGCTGCTGCTGCTGCTGCTGAAGCTGCCGGACGCCATCAACACACCTCCACCTGACTGAACACACACTTGGCCGTCTCTATGACAACCACCACACTCTGTGCCACCTCACTACACTTCCAGGTCACATGGGTGGAGGAGGGCTTTGATTGGCTGAGAGTCGGAGACTGAACCTTCAGCAGGTTATATATTGATGAGCTCACAGGATCAGGTGCCGCAGGTGAGTCAGGTGTCATTTTCAGGATTAAGAATAAAACATGAATTCGGTTTTTCAGATCCAAAATCTGTTTTTCTTTCCCTATGCGATTTCACTAAATATGACACACGACAGGTAGAACCAACCACCTCATCCCAGACACCTCCCTCTCACTGTCCTTGTGTGCAGACTGAAGTGCAACCTACATTAACAGACTAAAACTGTACACTGTTACTTTTCACTGGAACAGAGGTGACAGATGTTTCTCACATCACTAATGTTACGTTCACATCATGTTGCACTTACTTCAATGATCAGTTCCTTACATCAGTGAGTCCTACAGTGGGGCATTAAGGCCACTGTGAAGAAAAAACAGAATAAAGTGGAAACATTTAGGGAAAATTCTTGATATTTCAAAAATAAAAAAGACATTTTACTACTCATGTGTAGTTAAGATTTGAGAGACTGTCAGTATGTTTCTCCTATAAACACCTGGTTAACAGAGACCTTCAGATGTCAGATCCTTTACTTTAGTAAAATCAATACTGCAGTAAAAATACTCCATTACAAGTGAAAGTCCTGCATTCACACTTCTACGTCAGTAGAAGTACAGAAGTATTATCAGCAAAATGTATTTAGGCTAAAAGTACAACTGACTCTTGTCAGTGTTATATTATATAGTGTATTATGTTATTATTACAGATACAATAACATAAGCAGCATTTCAACTTTGTGTCAGGTCAACGGAGAACTAGTTTTAAATACTTTCTGGGTAGTTTCGTCTCAAAGAAAGATGAAGGAAATAAGTTCCAACACCTACATCGTCCATGTGAAAAAGTAATAAGCCCCTAAACTTAACAGCTGGTTGTCCCATCTTTAGCAGCAACAACTGCAACCAAACACTTGGATAACTTGAGATCAGTCTTCCACATCACTGTGGAGAACTGCTTTAATTCAGCCACACTGGAGGGTTTTCCAGCAGGAACCGTCCTAACACAGCATCTCCATAGGATTCAAGTCAAGCCACACCAAAACCCTCATTTTGTTTCTTTTAAGCCTTTCAGACGTAGACTTGCTCTCATGCTTTGGATCATTGTCTTGCTGCATAACCCATCTGCTCTTCAGCTTCAAATTACAGAGTGATGACCCGACATTCTCCCTCAGAATTATGGTTAATCACCCAGGCCCTGAAGAAGCAGAGCATCCATCGTGCCGCCACTACCATGCTGGACCATAGCTATGGTGTTCTCATTGTGGAATGTATTTAGTTTCCGGCAGATGGAACGGACCCCTGTCTGTTGACTCATCCGTCCATAGAACATTCTCCCAAAAGCTTTGAGGGTCATCAAGATATGTTTTGGTAAAACTGAGCCTTCATGTTCCTCCAAGTTAGCAGTGGTTTTCACCTCTCCGGTCACCCATGGAAGCCATTTTCTATGGTCAGAGTCCTGAAAGCTGACCTAGATAGAGGTACGAGAGGCCTTGGATGTTTTCCTTGGCTATTCTATGACCTCCTGGATGAGTCGTCGCTGTGCTCTTGGAAGAATATTGGGAGGTCAGACACAGCTGTGGAGGTTCACTAATGTGCCAAGTTTTTCTCCAATTGGAAATAATGGTTCTCACTGAGATTCTTTTGAGTCCCGGAGTCTTAGAAATAGCTTTTTAACCTTTCAAATATTTCATTCGTCTTCTTACTGATCTTTGATCGTGGCACAGTGTGCTGCTTGTTGAGACCTCTTAGTCAACATCACACTGCTCTGTTTAAGTTATGTGTAGATTGAACAGGGCTGTTTAGTGCAGCTTAACCCAACTGTCAATGAAGTTTGGCAGATTAGTGGATTTAGTCATTACAGGGGCAAATATTTTTTCACACAGGCCCAGTAGGTGTTGGATAACTTATCAGCATAAATAAATAAAATCATCATTTAAAAACTTCTTTTATGTTTACTCAGGTTTTATTCTACTTTGTTTCATTTTAAATTCAATTTGAAGATCTGAAGCCATTTAGTATGACATATATATACAAAAACAGAAGAAATCAGGAGGGAGACAAATATGATTACAAAGTACTGTTACATTTTTCCTGTTTCAGTATTAGTAGTATTTATACAGGCTAGTGTGCAGTGTTGGAAGGAGTATTAAGAACTTTACTTCAGTAAAAGGAGCAATACCACAGCACTAACATACTCCATTACAAGTCCCAGGTTGAAAATTCCACTTAAGTACTATCAAGCAAAATGTACTTAAAATATAAAAAACAAAAGCATTCATCATGCAAAATTTTATCAGAACAGTATTACTGTTGCATTAGTGTGCAAGCATAAACGTAATGTCAAGGAGCCCCTAGATTTTAACAACTTTATCTACTGTTTGTAATTTAATCTGTAAGAATGTGTTATTTTGTATAATCTCTTTATATGTTTTGGTCGTAAAATCGGAATCTGTAAAGGAACCACAGCTGTCCCATAAATGTAATGTAGTAAAAAGTACAATATTTTACTCTGAAATTTGGGGGAGTAAAGAATAAGTACCTCAAAACTTTAGTTAGGTATAGTACTTGAGTCAATACAGTATATATTTATAATTTTCTTAGTTAAGAAAATACGTAAAGACCCTTATTGGGTCGTATATTGTAATATTATTTGTAGTATATTTGAGGTTATATAGTGTTGTGAAATGAAATGTAAAATCTCCCAGTTTACACTTTTAACAAACAGTATCAAGTGGGGTTACACTCCAGATTGATCTCTGACACACTTTAGTCTGAACGCATCAGATATTCTTGCTAGATTGTTTCACTGGAAAATGGTTGAAGTGGAGTTTCTGACTCGACTTTCAGAGCAAACATGCAGGAGTGAAAAGTTTGTGTGAGGTTGAGCGCAGAATGAAGAGCAGACCATAATCCTCAAAGCAGCCAACCAGGACGCTACAGGCCACATCTGAATGTCAATCATCACAATATTAATGTTCTAACATGGTACCATTGTCCTCTCTGATATTTTCTAACAGTCCCAGGAGGTTCATTCTGCAGACTCTGAGATTAATCTGTTACCACCATAATTTCCTCCTGTTAATCCAACAGTGCCACTGTGTGGATGTTGTGAAGGTCAGCTGATTCAGTTCAGTTCGGTTTGATACTAGCAGTGGAACCAGGTGGAAAAATCACAGTAAAAATCTATTATCATGGAAACCTCAGTGTTTTAAAACTTCACGTTAAATTTCATAATTTTCTGCACTTATGAGAGCAGATTGAGGGGCTGCTCTAATTGGTTTAATTGAATGAGGCAACGAGTGACAGTGAAATCCCCCCGGTTTTAATTAATAAAATATCTTTAACAAAGACACATCGATTAGTTGGTATTATTTATTATTGGATCTACATTCTGATTATTAATAATTATCACATCAGTAAAATTTCATGTTTTGCGTGTCTCGGCATCCTGCAGCAGTTTGTCCAGCAGGACGACGTCCACTCGATGCTTCATTGCAAAGTGTCCGTTCAGGTGAAACACGGGTATGTCCAACCTGTACCTTTCCAACCACACCCTGTTCTCTGGAAGACTGATATCCACCTGCTGCAGGACAAACTGTAGGACAGACAGAGAGAAAGTGAGGGACAGCGTCTCTGTGACTTCAGACATTAAACCTGAGCCCTCGTCTCTGAGTCGATGTTTTCGCTAAGTTTTATCAAACACGTAAAAAACTACTCATCATCAGGTTGTCATGTGGACGTTGGTCTGCAGACTTCCTGTCTCAACTAGAGCCGATAACACCATTCATCTGTTCATGACAACTGCACCCGGATCAGTAATTGGATGGAGAGTCCCTGCAGTAGCCTCAGTTAACAGCCGCAGACATCACTGCTTTACCCCATCAGTTGTCATGAAAACAGACAAAACAACAAAACTGACACCATTTCAGCTCCCTAGGCCTGAACCACGAAGCAGGATTTGTGGTTAGTGAGGTAACTTCCGGTTTAACGCAGGGTTTTCAGGGTTACGACGGTGGTCCGCTTCTTACTTGGGTACATCACCATGGTAACTTAAAGACTGCACACCTGACCTGCTCTGGAGCAGTTTATGTTCAGGATAACAGATCATTGCGTATAAAAGCCCCGTCGACTGACCAGTGGGATCTCTTAGAAGATGGCGTCACCATTTGAGGGCCAGCTCCTCAGCAGGAGTGTTCTCCTGTGCAGGAGTCCCTTTTTCCTGTCATTGTGCGTTTGTCTACCGATCTCATCCTACAAGTACAAGCCTTGTACTTGTTGTCCTTATAAGATATGAAACTAAGCCTACTTGCTGTTTTGAATTATGGTTTTATATTTAGTTTAGGAGTTTATTGTTAAGTCCGTTTGACACCGCCGGGGCTGCAGCTGAAACAATGAGGCTAAAACTGTCATAGACGCCATAAGAAGACGTTAATTTAACGGAATACACACATGTAATAATAGTCAGATCTACTTGAGTCCTAATGATGGGCAGTGATTTCATGAGTCTTAACTTACACATTCACACGGGGGGGGGGGGGGGTTCCAGCTGTTCTTCCTGCATTTGGCAGCTGCAGCTGTTGCTTTTAGCCTGGATCATGTGTTCAACTTCTTCATATTTGTCTAATATTATCGTTTGCTCTTCGTCTGTAAAATATGCCGCGCTGCTGCCAGTAGACATGTCCATGTTTTCTGATTGGTCATATGCTGTAAACACTGCCCCTTATATGTGAACACACTCACGAAAACCTGGGTCGATTGATAACCAACGTCATGTTACCACTTAGCGTGATTACGGATGTGAGGCTCAGTGAAGCCAGGTAACAAGAAGAAATCCTGGGTGTGTTGAGCTTGATTTGTAGTACAGGCCCCTGGGGCCCGAACCACGAAGCAAGATGATCCAGTTCTCTTTGGGTTTAAAGAGGGTGGATCACCATGGTAACATTTGGTAACAACTGCAGGTTAACTTCAGAGGATCCGATTAAAACCTGTCAACTTCCCAACTACTTACCAATAAGATCACTGGAAATTATGAGTCATCATTCCTACAGGATCCTGACGGGGCCAAAAGAGTTTACAATATAGTAACATACTGAAGAGCAATAGATATTTTCAAAGATCAGTCCAGTAACTTTGCTGTTCCATGTGTACACTCTGGATTTTTAAACAGAGGGAGAGTTTATCACTAAATACAAAATGATGATTAAAGCTGCATTTTAATAAAGATTCTTGACAGTGACAGTGTTAATACTTTTACACTGATTCCATCACTGCAGCTCCGAACAACATGAGGAGACTTTGTGGTAATAATTGGAAATAAAAACAAAAGCCTCTGTTGTCTTTTATTAGAAAAATAATACACAACCTGTTAAATATTCCCGAGGATTAAAAATGCAGAACTACTTCTCTCCTCTGATTCATCATTAGAAACAGTCTGACATTACTTTCACTCAGATGGTTCACATGTTCAGAACAGTTTATTCATCATCAGATAAAAAGACATATATAAAATTCCTGCTCTCTCTTTACTCTGCAACTCCTATTCTGTTCTAGTTCTGTGATCATGTTCTTTACATTTCACCTTGCTGAATAAAACGTTCTGCTTTGCTGTAACTGGATTTACCTGCATTCACTTGAAGCCAGATAATTAAAGCCAAAGTTAACAAAGCCAGGTGATACAGGTGATCAAGGACGGTCAATGTCAGACTCAGTGAAACTAGGTAACCCCAAGAAAGCCAGACTAAGATGAACTTGCTTCGTGGTCCAGGATCTTGTTCTTCAAATGTGGTTTAACTGATCCAAACCAACTTGCTGATATCAGGTTAAATAATCCTGTTAATTTTCATCCGGATAATTTGGTTGTTTGAACACAGTCGGAGGACTGATTTGTTGAACCTGGATGGAGTTATCTTGTGCTCTTATTTTGAAATAAAGGAGAAATTATGTTTTTTTTCCTAAACTGAGCAACCAAGGCACGTTTTTCCCGTACAATTGACAGGCAGAAACAAGAAAAGGTTTTTTTCTATTTGTCATTTTTTCAAGTTTTGGGCCTGAAAACAAAACAAAAATTCAGCTCAATTTCTTGTTTCCATACTTACTGACAAATTTACCATTCAGCGTTTTGTTTTCATTGGTGATTGGCTAGTGTGCTCTATCAGTTATGTATTGTGTGGTACTCACCAAAATAAAGGTTCTACCTCTTTGCCTTTAGACAATGCAATGTCAACACAACAAGACCAGGTCAAAACCTGGTCTGTGGCTGGACTCTACCTTTATCTGTTTGCTTCTCTCCTTCTCTCTGTGCTCACGTATACAGTAATTGAATCCAGCTGAATTCCCAATGAAACTGCTCTCGTTTACATATTTTTCTGTTTCTGTTGTCAGACAACGAACAAGTATGAAACAGTGACTGAAACGTGGCCCATTAAGACGACATGTTAACCAACAGTCACTTCCAAGTCATTTCCAAGCTGCAGCTCTGCTGCTAAAATCCTGATTTTATAACCACGGCGTCGCCTGACAGAATCACCAGATACATAAGTTAAAGACGACGGCTGTGCTGTGATTTTAGCTGTATTTACCTATAAAATGATCACTGCTAGAGAAAGTGAGAAGCTCATTCATGTCTGTGTCAGCTGCCGTGCGGTCAGTTGAATGAAGCATACAGGTGAGCTTGCAGAGGGAAAACCCGACCTCGTGCTCGCGGGGCAACACTGCCTACTCCCTTCTACGTAAAGTAGCTCAGGTTTTTCCAAAAAGTCGCTAGATTTGTAGCTATGTGCTTTTGTGACGAGAAACCGCTGAAAAGTCGGTAAATCTAATGACAAAGGCGTTAAGTTGGCAACACCACCCGTAAGGGCTCCCCTGTGCGCCAATTCATTTTGAAAGACCATCAGCCAATAGTGTAATGTTAGCACACAGTCACGCAGCATTTGGCTGACCTATGGTGTAACTTTATCACTCAGTAAGTAACGAACATTATCGTCTATAGGACTGGCCTTGCTGTTGCGATCTAGCTAAAAATATATTTTGCGACTGACAAACAGAAAGACAACCTATGATGCCCTTTAGCCTTCAATAATTGATTATAATTGAATTTTAAACCTATTCTGCTGTTACTGAGAGGTGCCATACATGATTTTGTTTTATGATCTACAATGACAATAAAAATGTTTTTTGTGTCAAATGAACGTGTTGTCTTTCATTTTCTAATTTTCTGTTGGTGCATGGATTATAAAGTAATACAACACCGTTTTATTGTATTGCCTGTTCATGTGCAGCTGAGTAACCAGAACATATCGTGTCTGTTTTGAAAATGAAAGCACTTTAATAAAGTTTTCTGCAGGATATACTGTGTACCGACAGTAAAGTCGGTTCTCAATAATTAGAGAAGATCAATGGCATAGGACCAACAGCAAGCACGCCAAATGTAGGTACAAAAAAAATGACCAACAGGTGCCACACTGTGCAAATCTCCTCATCAAAAGGTTTTTACACTCATTGTCTCAAAGAGTAAATACAAATTTGTATATGTTGACAGGTAGACAAAATTAAAAAGATATATCTATAGATATTTGCATTTATGCAGTGAATAATCTACATGCAGCAAGCATCATATGAAGCTTCAAATAATGTGCAGTAAATCTGTTTGGGACATCTCCTCTATGTAGTATCAGAATCAAGCTCTCACTGGACAGTAGCCTCCATCAGCTGTTATCACTTGAAGCCACTTGATAACTGGCAAAACACACTCAATGTAATTCTGCAGACTGGTTAGAGATTCATCCTTCCTGATATGGTAAAAACAACTTCCTAGTTTTAATTTCTACTCAGGCAGACTGCCAACATTTGTACTTAGCCAAATCCCTGAGTAAGAAACAGAGGGGCATTAGGCTTTTGCAGCCCATATATTATCATTTTTCTCTATTATGTCTGTAGCTGCTATCCATTCATAACTTACCTGACGTGATTGTGAAATTCAGCAAAGAAACAATATGTAGGTATGTGTATAGAATAAAATTGAGTGTCTGTATGTTGCCTGTGTTTTAAAATGTATTTAAATACACAATTGACATGCATATTTAAACAGTATTTTTATTCTATTCAAAAGGGAACATACACACAGAACACTGAGCATCAAACAGGTTTAAAAAAATAAATAAATAAATAAATAAATAAATAAATAAATAAAAATAATAATAATAATAATAATAATAATAATACATGTAAATCAGAAATCTGTCGAAAATTATTGTTTGAGACCAGACCAAGCAGACCAAAGTGTGAGTCCATGTAAAACTCAGAATGCATCATACATGCTCATCTGGAGCCTGACAGATGTGGGATTGATTGATTGATTTATGTAAAGTGAGGGGAAATCAATAAGCTCAAAAACAATGATTTTTTACAGAACAAGTGTTACTCTACATAGAAATCTTTCAGAAGTGTTACATTTGCAGCCAGTGCCGCGGCTCATCTCCAGGAGCATCATCTGAGTTCTAGTCCAACACAGAACAATGAGCATACAGCACCTGTGCGCAATTGTGATGTGCCTCGGGTGTGTCTTAAACAACAGACGGCTATCTTTTTTTTTTTTTGTGCTGACATTCCATTGTCTAACGGCAAAGAGACAGAATGTCTACTTTGATGAGTACAGCGCAAACATAATTGATAGAGCACACTACTCAATCAGAAGCAAGGGGGCGCTGAAGGCCCACTCATGGATAAACAAAATATTGCTTTGTCAGTAAGAACGGAAAACAAGAAATCGAGCTGAATTTGTGTTTTGTTTGCCCCAAATTTAAAATAAGAAAGACGACCTGTTTCTTGTTTCTGCCTGTGTCAATTGTACGGGGAAAAAAAAAGCAATTGTTCAAACGTACCTGGGTCCTGAGCTCCGCGGAGTTTCCAGAGTTTGACACTAATCAGTGTTAAACATCAGATACGAGCAGTGAGTTTGTTCAGACCAAAGTGATGTTGGGGACAGTTTAATGAGCTTCCCTCTGATGGACGTACAGAGACTTTTCACTGATAGTCAGAAATCTGCTGTGAAAATGAAACCTCACTAAGATCTCTTAAAAGCAGCTTTAACTGCAGCCACTTTTCGGGAAAGCGGTTCAAACGATAAACTCCCATTTTAATGTCAGATTTAACACCACATGTTCCGGCTCCATTTGCCTTAAACAGTTAGAATCTATTAGTTGAGTTTCTGTCTTGTTGCTCAAAAGTTTCTCAAACTACACTTGGTTCGTTTTCAGTGTTCAACCTTTTATTTTGTTTTAGATTTGCTCAAGTATAAGTGAAGGTAATTAAATTGTGATAATGACACAGACAGATCATAATGATTTCTCAAGCCTTTTGTTGGACATGTTGAACATGCAGATGGACATGTTGCATGTGTTGTTGGACGTGTGCCAGACTCTCACTCTGTGTTTGAACGGTTCCAGCACTTCTTTAGCTTCATCGCAGAGAGGACAGGGATCCTACAGAGAAAAACATCAGTTTTTATTAGTCTTTATGACTGCGCGCAATTAGTCAACTTAATGATTAAATGTTGCTACCCACACTAGCCGGAACCAGAAATACTAGTTGGTTAAACTAATTATTATCTTGTTCATGTACAACACCAGTTAACTGTCGCATCTAAGAGGTCACGCAGCCGCCCACCACTAGTTGGGGCTGCAGCTTCGGCAGACAGCAGTCCCCCTCTTCCCCCCCTAATGCCTGTATGTCGTAAACCAGCAAGGTGGAGGATGGGACAGAAGACATCCTGCAAGCCCGGTTAGGCGGTATTTTGATCGAGAAAATGAGAGTAAAGGCTGTATCTAGGCTGTGCAAGGAAAGAAGGCTGCTGGTGCTAGCAACAGCACGTTAGCCACACTAGGCAAACCTATATGACAACTTTTACCCGCAGACACTGTGATCCTGCTCGGTCTGAAAAGATAATGCAGCTCATCACAGCAATTTCATGAGTGTTTTCTTACTTATAGGACTAGTCAACTAGTCTGAATTTAAATTTCCAGACAGGAAAATTAGTCATTAGGAACATACCTATTATATACACATATGTATACAGTGGCGTCCAAAAGTGAGTCTCCAGTCTCCCACTGCGTACATGTTAGTTTGCATTCATCTGAGCTTAACTTTCTGAAAAAGTGAGTTATGCTGAGAATTTACATTGACAGACAGAAAGGCAGGACTGATGACTGTGGTGCATTTTACTCCACTAAGTGACATCTGTGGACTGAAGCATTTTTAAGACAGGAAAATGTAAATTAAGCATGGTCCCGATCAGCTCATGATTTAAACAAAGTCCATTCTCAGTAAATCAGGATTGAACCTGCTTCAATCACTTTACTGATCCTGTCCACTTTACTGAACAGTCTGTGATGTTACGGTCATTTGAAACCCTCGTATGTTGTGTCAGATATGAGGTTACCTTAGTAAAGAGAGTGAGAGTGGGTAAAGTGTTGGTAGAAAACAGTCTGAGAAGCTGCAGAGCTGCAGGTTCACACAGACGAAAAGTCTTCAGGAAAAACATTTAATCTGAGAACAAAAACACAAACAAACTGTTACTGACCTCAACAATGATTATCCTCAGAGACAGCAGCTGACCAATCACAGAGCAGCAGGAGGGGCTTCAATCACGAGGATAAGGAGCACCATCGCGTTTTTCAAAAGTCACGCTCCAGAACTCGACAACACAGTGCTGGTTTCGGTTCCACTTCATTTTAATTTGGCACAAAGTAACAAATGTTCTTTACGTGGACAGGAACGTACGACTGTTAAATGAACCAAACCCCGTTACGAATAATCTGATCACTACATCAAACAGCTTCAACAGTTTCACAGGACAAGTTTTCAAACGCATTTCAGGCTGTAAAGAGATGAAACCAGCTGCTGCTGTTTAATGATCACACCCGACACATCAAACAACTCACCTGTATTGTCTCTGCCTCCAACTGATGTTTCTCCAGTTTGATCAGAATGCTGCATTCAAGTTATATCAGAGTTGCTGTAATCACCAGTTTCTGACTTGTAAACAATGTCACTGACCTGAGGCTTTTACTATGAAGCCAGTTCAACATACCCAGGATATCTTTTCGTTATCTGGCTTCACTGAGCCTAACATTGGCCAGCCTGGATAACCTGTATCAGGAAGCTGGTTATCAACTGGCTCAGTTAACTCTGGGTTTTCCCATCCCACTTTGAGAGATTTCATGTGAAAGAGGCGGAGATGTTAGTCCCAAACAACACCGTCAGAACCATGAATAAGGCACTTTATCAAATATGAGAAGAAACGGTGACACCTGCAGTTAAATTCAGTTGTAGCAGCAGCCAAAGTGATATTCAACGAGGTGAAATGTAAAGAATGTGATCACATAACTGGACTAGAAAAGAAACACTAGAAATATTTTCCAATTATTAAACTCAGGCTAAGGATAAACTGTAAATAAATACAGGAATTATTCAGTTTCTTACTGAAAGTTAAAAAAATGCCAGACTGTTTCTGCTGCCAAAGCAGAGAGAAGAAAAGTAGTTCATGTCTGATGAGGTCAATCTGACTGGCATGTTGATTTATAATCATGGAAAATATTTAACGGTGTGTGGACAATTTTCCTAAAAAAAAGAGAGAAAGATGAGAGTTTTTCTTTCCAATTCTCATCACCGATTCTCCTCATGTTATTCTAAGCTGCAGTGAGAGAATATGTTTAAAGTCATCGACGCTGTCAGGAACCCGGTTCGGGAATCATAGTTACCTCGCTAACCACAAATCCTGCTACCTAGTTCAGGCCTCAGGAGCTGAATGATACAGAAGAACATGAAAAACAAACATGAATGCATCGTCAGACAAAGATCCGCGTAATTAACCCCAATTTTTATGTATATTTGGTTTTATTCTCTGTGTTCAGTATTTTAATCCCCACAAAACTAGAGCGACTAGAGCACAGAACATTATTTTAAATTTGCAGAGTTCCATTTAAATAAAGATTTTGTCTCTGAAATGGTGATTTTAATGTAAAAACAAATATATTTTAGTTTTCTTACAAACTGAAGATGACCTCTGTAAAACAGTAAATATCTGCTGAGGAAAAAGTAAAAATAGTTCAGAAAAACAGGGTTTAGTGTAAAATCACTTGATGGTTTATTTGGTCTTTCAACTTTTTATTTTTCAATCAGTGTTTTATTCTGAAAACACATTTTTAATTATTTTCCATAAAAAACAGGACGCGAAGGAGCTGAACTGCTCTCATTTAACAGGTGTCATTCCTGGAGCCCGTACCACGAAGCAGGACTTGTGCTTAGTGAGGTAACTTCGGGTTTAACGGACCAAGCGGACCACAGGGTTACGGCGGTGGTCCGCTTCTTACCGGGGTACATCGCCATGGTAACTCACGCTGCATACCTGACCTGCTCTGGAGCAGTTAAAATCCGAGATAACGAATAATCCTGTATAAAAGCCCCGTCGACTGACCAATGGGATCTCTTGGAAAATGGCGTCGCCATTCGAGGTCCAGCTTCTCAGTAGGAGTTATCTGTGCAGGACCTGGTCCTCACCTGTCTTCTTCATCTCATTCTGTTCCTGTCATCGTGCGTTTGTCTACCGATCTCATCCTACACGAGACTGGCTGAAGCTCTGAAGCCATGTACTTGTTGTCCTTATAAGATATGAAACTAAGCCTACTTGCTGTTTTGAATTATGGTTTTATATTTAGTTTAGAGTTTATTGTTAAGTCCGTTTGACACCGCCGGGGCTGCAGCTGAAACAATGAGGCTAAAACTGTCATAGACGCCATAAGAAGACGTTAATTTAACGGAATACACACATGTACTAATAGTCAGATCTACTTGAGTCCTAATGATGGGCAGTGATTTCATGAGTCTTAACTTACACATTCACACAGGGGGGGATTTTTTTTCCAGCTGTTCTTCCTGCATTTGGCAGCTGCAGCTGTTGCTTTTAGACTGGATCATGTGTTCACCTTCTTCGTATTTGTCTAATATCACAGTTTTGCTCTTCGTCTGTAAAATATGCCGCTCTGCTGCCAGTAGACGTGTCCATGTCTGGGATTGGTCTTATGCTGCAAACGTGTGACCGGCCATCAGGCTCACTGAAGCCAGGCAACGAGACATCCTGGGTTTGTTGAACTGGCTTCGTAAGACAGAGCTCTGGGTTCAGGCCGTTTAACAGAGACCTGGTAGCCTGTTAGCCTGGTAGCCTGTTAGCCTGTTAGCTGAGTCGCAGGCCTACAGTAAATAACGGCTCCGGTTCTACGGACCGAAACCGGCCGGTAAACTCACCGAGTCGCGCTGAACAGTCTCGGGTCTGTCCCGGGGTAAAAACCTGGTTCCGGTGGTTTGAAGAAAGTTACTGTTGAAGTTTGGAGCTAACATGCAAACACACCACTGCTCGTCTTCTTCCTCTACTACTCCTGCCTCCGCCGCCTCTTGTTCTTCTGTTTAATAATGGCGGGTCACAAATCACCGTTTCAGGTGAATCCCGCCACCTGCTGTACTGGAATGCGATGTAAGTAGCACACCTGTATTGTCCAGGTGTTTCTTTCCGAAACAGGCTGAATAGATCATGTTTAACAGAAACTTGCTGCTGATCACTTTACTGATAATCATCAGTACTGAGGTTGAGCTGCCTCGTGGACAGAGGCATTTTAGAAATACTGACGTCGTGAATCCTAAATTTGTGACATGCCCCCCTCCGGGACTTGTACGCCACCATAGTCAGGAATCATCAGCGCAGGCCCTCAAACTTCAGACCCTGAACTCAGCCTTGTACAGACCTGTGCACAGTTTCTGTAAAAACACCCACTCTACCAAGCGGGCTGTATAGACTGTACACAACCAACCACTGTTCATTTCAGCACTGTCTGCACTGTTGTATTCTTGTTTATAACTTACACAAACAATTTGACATTAGATGATGTTCATCGCTATGTACACTCACCAAGCACTTTATTAGGAACACCTGTACACCTGTATCTTCAGGCCATGATCCAGTCAGCCAATCATGCGGCAGCAGTTCGCTGCATGAAATCCTGCAGATGCAGGTCAGGAGCTTCAGCTAATGGTTACTTCAAACATCAAAATGGGGATAAAATGTGATCTGTGACTTTGACCGTGACATGATTGTTGGTGCCACACTGGCTGGTTTGAGTGTTTCTGAAACTGCTGATCTCCTGGGACTTTCACACACAACAGTCTCTAGAGTTTTTAATCAGAATGGATCCAGAAACAAAAACCATCCAGCGAGCATCAGTTCATGTTGATGAGAGAGGTCAGAGGAGACTGGCCAGACTGGTTGGAGCTGACAGAAGAGCTACGGTAACTCAGAAAACCACTGTGGTGAGCAGAAAAGCAGCTCAGGATGAACAACACGTTGAACCTGGAGGTGGAGGAACTACAACAGCAGACGACCATGTCTGGTTACAGTCCCGTCAGCCAAGAACAGAAATATGAGGCTACAGTGGACACAGACTCACCAACAGTGGACAGTTGAAGACTGGAAAGACGTAGCCTGGTCTGATGAATCTGGATTTCTGCTGAGGTAGCAGACTGTATGGTCAGAATTAGGCAACAACAGCATGAATCCATGGACCCAACCTGCCTGGTGGTCTAATGGTGTGGGGGATTTTTTCTTGGCTCCACTTTAGGCCCCTTAATACCAATCAATCATGGTTTGAATGACAGCGGCATAATGTACAATGTCACAAAGCAAAAGTCGTCTCAAACTGGTTTCATGAACATGACAATGAGTTGAGTGAACTTCAGGGGCCTCCCCAGTCACCAGATCTGGATCCAGTAGAACACCTTTGGGATGTGGTAGAACAGGAGAATGACAGCGTGAATGTGACGCTGACAAATCTGCAGAGATGATGTGATGCAATCATGTCAACACGGACCAGACTCTCAAAGGAAAGTTTCCAATATCTGGTGAATCCAGGCCACGAAGACCTGGGGCTGTTTGAGAGCAAAGGACGGCTCCACCCAGTATTAGTATGGTGTTCCTAATAAAGTGCTCAGTGTACATATATTTATTCAGAGGCATCTATTTTTTCACCTGCTTGCTAAGTCTTATGTTCGTTTTCTTACTTTGTTGTCCTTGTGTATGATGTATCTCCATGTGGATCTTCCTGAACACTGTTCCTGGTACTGTGTGTAAATATACTGAGCCACTAGAAACCAGAGTCAGATTCCTTGGTAGTATAAACACATAGTTGACCAATAAAGCTGATTGTGATTCTAAATGAGATGTTTAAAAAAAATATATAAATAAAAAAAAAAATCTATATATATATATATATATATATACACACGTATTTATATATATATATATATACATATATATACTTATATATACATATATATACACTTATATATATATATATATATATATATAAGTATATATATATAAGTATATATAAGTATATATCTATATATCTATCTCTATCTCTATCTCTATCTATCTCTATCTATCTATATATCTATCTATATATCTATATCTATATGTATGTAAGTATATTAATAATATATTTTCTGTATATAAGTACTTATTGACCTGTTTGGTAACACATTTACCCTTGTATTTTACTGTTTGATCATTTTCAGATACATTGTTTTAAAAAGTGATCAAACATCTTGTTTATTATTTAAATGTTGAAAATATGTGAGCAGCACATCAATGCTGGATTAACCTTTAAGGGGCCCCCGTCTAAAAGTTTACTGATGGACCCGTATGGACTCCCCTCAGCTGTGGTCCTGATCGCATGGTCAGCTGCCAGTGTCACTGGTTTTTACTTCCAGCAAAATCAACCTGCAGGTAAACTATCTGTCCAAAAGTATGTGGGAAGCCATGTGTTCCTGCTGCAAGTGTGTTCCACTGAACAGAAATCTTAACATTACAACAAACATAGAAAACAGTCCTTCAACCTTTATTAAACTGAATCCCTTCATTTACCCATTAGTAAAAATGTAATTAAGGTATTTAAAGATTAATGCATAAATTAATTAACTATTAAAATGTATTAATACCCAACTATCTCTTATCATCTCTGCACGGTTAAAGGGGTAAAACCTCTTTAAAACTGAGCTAAACATTTCTTTATTAGGGTGAAAACTCATGAATGGGTCCAAGACTGTTTGGTAAAAGGTTTTTACTGAAAATTTACACAATTTGTTGTGTTTTTGCCTTTTTAAAACCCCTTATAATTCCAATAGCATCTTAAAAATGCCATTCATGGAGTTGTACATAAATATTACTTTAGTTACAAAGGGCTGTTATAAGAAGCTTTGTTTTAGTCTCATCAAATTAACAGAGTATTTAAGGAATCTCTGGTGTTTGGTTTGTAAAAAACTTTATAATTCACCAAATAACAAAAGCCATCAATAACTTTATTCTTTAAAAGGGTTTTAATTTTTCAGTGAAAGTGAAAACTCGGTGACAGCTTTAAGGTTATTTAGTATATGTTAAGATGTAACAAATTAATGTGTTTTTAGGAGTTTAATTTTTCTATTTAAGAAATGTCTATATACCTTAATAACACCTCAGATTGAAAATTAATGGATTCTTTTTTAAATAAATGTTTAAATTAAAGGGAAAATCATAATTTTCTCTTTTAGCAAAATAAAAGCAGATTCTTTGTGTTTTCTGTCTTTTCTATTTTTATTGTCACACGTTAACAAACATTCAAACTGTGCAAATGAATCAATGAGTCAGATGAATTCTGTCAACGCTGAGAAACTCAGCGGCCACAGAGGAACTCCAGCAGCTGACTGGACTCTACTGGTTTCTACTGCTCTGGAATCCAGACCTGAATGATTTCCTAACTCATTTCCTGACTTTCTGCTCATTCAGGTTTTCACCAGGTCAGTTTCAGATCCCCTTAACACTAAGTGGAGGAAAAATAAACTTTTTTTAAAAGTAAAATTCAGCTGTAATCCACTCTGAAGCTGCAGCTCTAGTGTTTATCCTGCTTCACACTTATTTTTTATAGATATTTTAATATTTATGTTGAAATTTGTGTTTGTTTACTCTGAGGTTAGTGACTAGCTCTTTCACCACTAAATATTTCTACCTGCTGACACCAGGTGAGCTGTTGACTGAACTAACCTGTTTCGTTCTGACCTGTTTACAAATAATGAAGAAAATATGTTCGACTCGTCTGAACAGACAGCGGATCCGTAATGTTTCTACTGTTTGTTTCTACAGTTTTTACTCACAACAGGAGGGACAACTTCACGCACACACACTGAAGATTTATCAACAGCTGCCACATAAACACCCACTGCTGAAAACATCTATAGTCCATAACCAATAATTTCCCTCCCTTCAAAGTGACTCTTTTCCTGATTAAGACTTTTCACTGGATCCTACTCGTCTTTAGTGGTTTCTACTGGTTTTTAAAAGTTCTTGCTGTTTTTTTATTCATTTTAACTGGCCCAGGTCTTTACTGATTTGCACTGGACCCTGTGTGTGACTCTCCAGATCTTTACTGGAAATAGTAATAGATTTTACTGGTTTGTAATAGTTTGTACTGGGTCCTACTGCTTGGTTCTGGTCTGTTCTGGTTTGCTGTGCTCCTCTGTGGCTGTGGTGCATTTCCCAGCATGCCTTAGTAAACAAGTAATAAACAGGAAGTAAAGCTCGATGCACGGCATCAATAATGAGCAGCAACAACGTCCTGGCTGCGGTGGCCATGTTGGCTCTGAGTGATGTCACCACGGTGATGTCATGGCAACACTGATCCATTCACACGTGCGCACGCGCGCACACACACACACACGCACGCACACACACACTTCTGCAGTCCATCAGCCAATCAGAAGAGGACCCACCCTCCAGTCTGTGTAGAGTTCACTCTGATTGGCTGCTTCCTGTCTGACTCTTCTTCTGTTCTGTCGGCATCGCTCTCAGCTGGACCATCACTGATCCTTCCCATCATCCTTGGCCCTGCTGGGCGTGGACAGGTGAGCTGATCTCAGACCAGCGAGGTCACAGGTCAGAGGGTTCACAACATCAAGGGTCAGGGAGGTCAGAAGTATCCACGGTAACCTGTTGATCAAACCAGTCAATACAGCTAACAATCAGACTGTCAATTAATCAATAAGTAATCAACTAGTCCCCAGACCCCTACAACTACTCCTCAGTTGCAGGAAGTGTTGCATGTTCCCACCTTGATAAAGATGGTGTCGTCTTTGATGTAGCTACCAGTCTCCAGGACGCTCTGAGACACAAACAGAGGACAGCCAGAGGCAATGTTCATCTCTGCTGCAGGACGTCTGAAGCTGCTGCTGTTGGGATCAGGTTTAAAAGCATCACCCAGGTGTTTCCTGGACGGCCCCTGGTCCATCAGCATCAGAGTCACCTAACAGAGACAGACACAGGCAAACAAAAGGACAGTCAAACAGACGGGTCTGTCAACATTAGTTTGGCTCAACAACAACAACAACAACAACAACAGAAAGGACCCAGAAGATTCAGCAATACAGTATCCTTCACTTCCAAAACACCTGGTTAGAGCCTAGCCAGTAACCAGTTGGTAACCAGTCTGTAACCTAGGCAGTAACCGGTCAGTAAGTGATACCTTCTGTTTGAAGGGCCAGGGCAGCAGGGCGTCATACTCGCCCCTCATCACCACAAAGAACAGCGACAGGTGCGTTCCCTTGCCCATGCCGTCTCCGTTCAGGTAAACTCGGGCGCACATCTTGTATCCAAAGTATCCGGTGTAGAACGGCTGTGAATATAGTGACAGTGTCTTTGCCGCCACCGCTTCCTGTTTCCGTCTCTTGTAGTCGCGGATCTTCCAGATCAGAGTCCCGTTGTAGCTCGCTGTCTCCAGCACCTGGAAGCGCAGGTCCATGTCGGCCAGTCGGATCTCATGGACACTTAGCATATCGTCGTGTCGATTCAGCTGAGTCTCCAGGGGTGCTGCAGAGAGGTGGATATTCATTGCTGTTATTGATTGACTGTGTGTGTGTCCAGACCTCTGCAACTAGTCCCCAGACCTCTACAACTAGTCCCCAGACTTCTGTGTGTGCTCTGACCCAGAGTGTGTGTTGTGGATCCGGTTCCGCTGCGTCCCCCTTGTTCCAGAGCATTAAGCCTTGTCCGTACGTTCTCCAGCGTTCCTCTCAGGTTCTCCACCTCGTCTCTGAGCAGACGGAGAGAACGAAGCTCCAGCTCGACCTCCAGAAGCTTCTCTGAGTGAGAGCTCATTAGTTTCTATAGGAGGAGAGAGATGATTGGCTGTACAGGTTTAGAGGAAGGATTGACTGACAGTCTAGTTGATGCTGACAAGGCCAAACCCCAAGTCTTTGGCTTCATTTGTGTCATTTGTTTGAACCCCCATCCCCTCTTTAAGCTCCACCCTAACAGTTTTTATAGTTCCCCCCCCACATCAAAAACTGTATACTGTAAACCTGAATGTACAGTTGCATGCTACATACATCACATCATTCCTTTAACTATTTGTTGATTTAATTTAAACGTTTCAGTTGTGTGGGCAATTGTTATTTAATGCAATTTTAACCCATTCAAGTGAATTGGAAAGTGGTCTCAGACTTTTGGACCCCACTGTACACACCGATCAGCCAACACACTAAAACCAGTTACCGGTTTTAATATTTTGGCTGAATGGTGTATATAAAGATACTACCATCACAAGTTGTAATGCAGTAAGAGTACCTGCATGGTGGCCAGTTTCTGTTCCATCTGACGGTTCTTGTCTCTCAGCTCGTCATTCTGGTTCTCTAGTTCAGACAGACGACTGCTGAGAGCAGGAAGCACCTTATACCTCTCCAACAATTCACCTTTAACATCCTCCACCTGGAAATAAACACAAAGATCAGTCTGGTAAATTCACACAGGACCTTCTACAACTTTTAACTGCACAGCTTTAATATGTTGCTGAGGTTACCTCGCTCCGATTGCTATGGTTACCTTGTTCTCTAAGGAGGAGTTTCTGTTGGCCATCATTCTCAGGTGATCAGCTGCAAACGTGGACTCATGTTGCCTTATTTCCTGATTCAAACCCTGAAACACAGAGAAACACAGTACATTTAGTATACACGGTATTCACAGTATATACATTAATCAAGTATGTATGTTACACAAAGGACAAACAGGGATTTTCACCCTCAGATGAAGGTAAACAAAATGACTAGGAGTTACCTTGAAGGTGCAGCCATAGCGGTGGAACTGACAGCTCACCTGAGCTTTGGGACAGTCGTGCTGGTGACTGGACAGCTGAAACACGAAATCAGTCAATCAATATCATCAATACTGCGGCTGCAAGGCAAAACAGGTGAAACACCAGTACAGAATTAAACTAAACCACATTCTTCTGACTGGACAGTGGAGGATAAAGGAGGTCAGTACCTCACTTCGGGGCAGGGAGGAGAAGGAGCAGTGGTTTGGACAGGACACTGGGAACGCTGGACACACCGTCTCTTTGTGTTTCTGAAAAAAAAACCTACAATTTATATCTAAAACTGTTTCCTGTCCTCTCGGGTCAATTGTGTTTCTGGGACAGCAAAGACCTTCAGTCTGAAGAGCCAGTAGGACAGCAGAGGATGTCAAGGCACCTCCTCAAGTTTAATCTGGACTTAGACTGGACTGAGACTGAGCTTCTTTTCCTAGTCCTCAGCAACTAGTCCCCTGACCTCAGCAACTATTCCCCAGACATCTACAACTAGTCCACTGGAACTATTCTGCAGGTCGCTTAGGAGTGATGTCGGCAGTGATGTCATAGGCTACCTGCAGGTCGGTCAGAGGCATCTTGGTCATGCAGAACTTGCAGGTGGTCTCTCTGTGTTTACATTTCCAGCTCAGGTGGTCGGGAATCTCTTTCCTCATCATTCGCTCCTTACATTTACCCAACGGACAGGGGACCTCAAAGAACGGACAAACATTCAGGTGGTCCTACAGAGGGAAAGACAGGCAGACAGGTGAGAAACAGAGAGACTTGCGGTTTTCTCGAAATCGTAAATCCTAGTTATCATCCCTACACCTGAGAGTCTGTCATTGTTTCTGTTGACCTGAACTGTGTTTGAGGTGTCCACCTATCGGCTTTACATAGGACACCCTAGAGCCAATCAGTGAGCAGGATTCTCTGTCGCCATGTTATCAGTGTGTGGACATGCTCTCACAGGTATCTGGTGTAGACTCATCTGCTCCTGACAGCCGTTGGCTTCACTGCGACAGTAAACCTTCAGAGCCATGATCTCTCGATGGCAGCAGACATCTCTGAAGATCTTAAACACAAACCATAGGGTGTTCAATATCTGATCCATACTCAATGAATAATTAATGATAACATGATCTGAATTGTAATGTCATTTCCGGCCCACCTTGTCTTTGAACAGCGGCTCCATGTCAGCTGGACACACCGGGTTTGGCTGACTGCCAAAGGACAGAGGACATAAAGATACTGGGTCAACTGGAGACAAACACCTGGCATCTGCTGGTCAGATGAGGAACTGCATCCTCCTCCTGCTACATCACATGTCCAAAGCGACTTACAATCAGTGCTTTCAAACCGCACAGGAGCAGGAGCTGGTTATCATCCAACACTGAGTGTCTCCCTTTAAACAAACAACTAAAATCATGTTCAGAGCCGCAGCACAAGAGCTTAAAGATGTTTTTTTTTTTTTAAATGTGACATAACTAATTGTTAGCAAGGGCTATTGAGCTGTACAGTGTAAAGGTGTTTTTTTATCCTCCAGTAGAAGACAGTCAGAGACTCTGCTGTCCTGACTTTAGTTCAGTTCTCTGAGGATCTGGTACAGAGAAGTCTCTGACCTAGATGAGGGACCACATGGTCCTCTGAGTGATGGGACGGCTAAACGTCCAGTAGCAGAGGAGGCAGTGGTCGGGTTGGGTTTAGGGTTACGCCATAACCCTAAACCAGTGGAGGTAAGAAGGATCAGGTCCCTCATTACCATGTAGACCAGCTCCAGAGTCTGAACTGAATGAAGCAGCAACAGAAGGCAGTGTAGCGAACAGAGGAGAGCAGTGTTGTGGGAAAACATAGGAAGGTTGAAAACCAGGTGCGCAGCAGGAATCTGCCTCTGCTGCAGTTACTCCTTTCAGCACTCTTGTCTGTCCGGCTGTTCATCTCTACCTGTGAATCTCACCTGAGGATGTTGTTGATGCAGCTCTGACAGAAGCGGTGCCCACACTCAGTCTGGCGGGGCTGACACAGGACCAACCTGCAAACTTCGCAGCAGTATTTGGCTTCTGGAGTTTCTACAAAGTGATCTCTGAATCCTCCATGAAGAGGCAGGAAACCTGCAGGGACACCTGGATAAAAAGACACACCTGAGTTTAGTCACCTGAGGGAACCTGCTGCAGCTTTAGTTTTTTTTTTTAGTGTTTCTTTTTCACCATTCTGAAACTCTGTTTACCTTGTGAAGCGGCGGGTTCGCTGGGAGACCAGGGGTTGGCTGGGCGGTGAGAGGGGGGGGTGATGGAAGGGGCCACAGAGAGGGAAGCAGCCAAGGAGGGCGCCACCTGCTGGAGGGGAATCTGCACCTCCCTCCCTTCAGCACTCCTCCCCGCTGACATGACCTGGGGGGAGGGCAGATAAACAGTTAACTAACAAACTGAGACAAACTGATTCCAAACGTCAACAAGTTTTGACCCAGTTCGCACATGGTCAGTGGAGTCCAGCAGAGCGTCATGACCGACACATTGTCCAGGTCACATGTTAAACCAGTCACTTAACTAGAAAAATACATCAATATTTGATCAATATCAATATGATCAATATTTACTTACTTAAATGTCAGAAAGTGTAGATTCTTCCCATATTGCTATGTGAGCACTTAATGTTGCTAAAGAGTAGCCATCCAAACACACTCATCACACTTACTTTGTAAAAACAGTTGAAAAACGTTGAATATTTCAAGAAAGCATTAAATATATTAACAATTTGAACACAATAAAAAAAAATTCATAAAGCAGCTGCACATTAACACAATGAAGGACAAAAATCATCCAAAGAGGAAGAATAAACCTGAAGTGAGCACATTAATGACCTTGAAAACACAAAGATATGTTACCTTTGACCTTTATACTGATCAGCTGTTTTGTACACACCAGACACGACACAGACACACACACACCAGACACACACCAGACACACGCACACACACACACACACACGCACACACGCACACACGCACACACACACAAAAACACTAAACAGAAACACATCACTTCCTGTCAGGGCTCAGTTGTGGGGATGCTAGGGGCTTTTCCACTGACTGCATCATTAACTCACACTCATACACGCACGTGCGCGCACAGTTATTCCAAATTTCAAAATAAAAGCCCTGAATGATTCACTGAACATCAGATATCATCAGAATTGATAAATAGGATTTTTGGAGGTACTTACCGGGTGTCAGTCAGCGACCAGAGGAGATAACATGGTTCAACTCTATTTCTAAGGAGCAAAAACAACAACTCAGCCTCTGAACTCTTCAAGTTAACCGTTAATTAACTGATTGGACAAAGATTAATCTGACAGATCTGTAAACACAGCATCTGAATCAGGATGATAACCTGGGCCTGGCATTTTGTAGATCACTCTGGACAGAAGCAACTGAAAGAAAAGAAAAGTAGCGGCACACTGAGAGACGTGATGAAAGACTGCAGCAGAGTGGCCGTTGTTCACAGAAACAGAAACTAAGTGGAATCACAGCAGCAGACAGGGTTTTCCTCACTGCACAGCAGCTGATTTTGGTTTAGAAACAGCTGAAGAACAGTGTTAAATCTTCAGTGTGATGCTCTGATGTGGACAAGCATCACCTGAACTTTTCATTTAAATTGCTAACCAGCTGCAGGGGACTGTGGGATACCGAGGACCAAAGGTACTGGTCATGCATTCATTTCTATCTGACAGAGTTTCCGTTACAACCACTGAGGGGAACGTGAGATTGTTAAGAATCTGGTTTTATACAGCCATCAGCTGATGCAAATACAACCACAAGAGCATCAGCTGCAGCAACAAGAACAATGTCAACAACAGGATCAGCAGCCACAATAGCAACAGATGTTAGGGCTGTTACTCTTAAATTAAAATTCAAACTTTAGTTTGAAAATGGGAAAAAATGAAACAATCAAACAGTAATGAGCTGTTTGAATTAAAAATGTTCAGGGTCCGAACTAGTTCACCCTGTGGTCCAGCAGAGGGTGCTCTGAAAACTCACTATCAGCTTGACCTATTGCTCTATCAGTAAACTGAGCTGATCAATAAAACAGTATTGGTCAGAAAATCAGCAATCTGAAGCCTCAAAGAAGCAGAGTTTGGAATATTCTGGGTTCTTGGCTGTAGATGGTAAATTATCAACAAAGATAACTTTTCTACTTTTCACTACACTCATCCTAAGGATTACGTTTGTGAACAGAACATCGGCCAGAAGAGACAGATTCATACAAAGGAGATGAGGCCGGTGGGCTTTGTTTTAGTATCATAAGCCAACAGATAAAACTTTGTCTGCAGACCCAGTACAGCTGTTTGACTCCACACAAGGAAATAGAACGATATACTGGGGAGGGCAGGGGGTCTCCTTCTTACGGAAGGTGATGGGTGGGTGCAGATTTAGGGGCTTGGTTTGGTACATTTGAATTAATTTAGTCAGATTTTGTCTGAATTTGACTTTTCGAAAAAAGTGACCACGGATAGCTCAAGCTGTCACTTTTCACTAAGTACCGTTCCAATGAATTCAAACTAACATGTCATTCAGTGAGTTTAACACTGGATCACACCAGTCATAATAATACTGTGTCTGACGTAAATGTGTCATGATATCAACAGTGTGTTTCTGTATTTACTTCATGATGAGCAAAAACAAGAAAAATAAAAACTGAACAACCATGGTAACTTAACATTGTAACATGAGCGTCAAAAAAAACTTTCACCAACAAACCATTGTAATAAACATGTATATGAGCTTTTCTGGTTCATTTGCACTGAAATCATCTTATACTAAACAACATGTGATGAAGGTCACATGACTGTGCTTCATTTTAAAGGGTCAAATGCCAGAAAGTATTGATCTGCTAAGTGTGTCTGTGTGTGAGTGTGGAAAAACCCTGTAAATTCTCTGAACTTTGTCTCTTGTTTTTCAGTCAGAGTGAAACCTCACCTGCTTTCACTTCAGTGTTAACACTTGACTCAGTCAGGTGATTACAGACATGTTCAGGTTCAACACAACGAACCTTCTGAAGGAGAACACGTGGAACTATCGGGATCTTTTCAAGTGTTGATCGGAGATGTTTTATTAGAGTCTGTTTCAGTGAAATATAAACAGACATTCACAGCTTCTCTGCTGCAACTAACCATTATTTTAATTACTGATTCATCTACTGATTATTTTCTTGATTAATCAATTAATCAATTAGTTAATAAAATGCCGGAGAGCAGTGAAACGTGTTCAAACTTCCTTTTTTCTTAAATTTTACATTTAAACATTACATTACATTAAACATTAATTATCAAGAAACTGCTGATGAATTTTCTGTTGATCAATTAATTGTTGTAGAGTGTTTACACTTGTAGACCTCTGACAGGCATCTATCTGAGCCCCTTCCGTCCCTTGAACAGACGAATAGTTTATCCTCTGACCTCGGATCAGAAACATATGATGTGATCACATGATTGGTCAGAACAGCCAATCAGTGATATAGATCGACCCTATACCTGCCATGTACATTCTTTTAAAAAATCCTACAGTTTATTCAGTGGTTCGTTAGTATGCGAGAATAAAATGAACTGTCATTTTTGAAGAGTTATATATTATTTGTGTGAAATATTTAAATTTCCTGGAATAATTAAAAACAAACTAATATTATTAATGTATAAATATAGCACCAGGGATGAAATAACAGGAAACTGTCAAAAATGGAAACTAAATTCTGCTGCGAGACGTTCTGCTGTTGGTGGGCAAGGTTCATTAGAGAAATTTGATATTGAGGAGAATTTCCACTCTGACAAGAGCAGACAGTGAAGATGTTCAGCAACTGTAAATCACATTACTGTCAGATTTGTTTGTTTGCAATCTGACAATTGACCTAATAGCTGGAAATAATGTGCAAGTATTTTCCCAGGAAACATGAACCCAATCGGCCTGATGGTGGTGCTGTAAATTAAGGCCCAGAAATGCCATTTTCGAAAGGCCATGCCCCTCACACCATAAGTCTGATTGACTTGAAATTTGATACACAAGTTCAACTCAATATACTCTACAAAAAGGCCTCCAGAACCATAGAAATCCATCGTGGTGGATTTTCCGTGGATTTCTTTACTTAGTTTTCAAGATATTGAGCAATAAACTTCACAAGGGGGCAGGGCTTAGCAGGAAATTGTCCCTACCTCATTAACAATTTGTCCAATCATCAGAAATCTTGGTGCATATCTCCACGCCGTGTTTAGGAATAGACCCACAAAAGCATTTTGAGCACGACCCATTGGGGGAGCCACAAATATAGACCTGATGGACAGAATCTCACCAAAATTGGTGAACAAATCTGGAGGCAAAATTTAACCAATATCTTAACTGACGTATTGATTGGTGCATATAGGCGTGGCCTTTTCATCATTATGTGACATCTTATGCCTTTGGTCAATTTGCTGTGAGCTGAAACAAGGCAGAGACACGAAATTTTGTACCATAACTGGAAATGATGCCCTAATGCTTCCCATGAAATATGATTACAATTGGCCCGGTGGCGGCGCTATAATTAACAGTCAAAAAAGTGAAAAATTCGAAAGGCTGGCGCCCCCACACCGTGAGTCCTATCTACTTCAAATTTGACTCAAATCTATAACTCAATATACTCTACAAAAAAGTCTCTTGGACCGCAAAAGACCACCATGATGGATTGTCCACCATTTTTAATTTATTAAAAAACACATTTTTGACATCTCCTCCTAAACTGTAGATCAGATTGCTACCGAATTGTCTGTAGATCATCATTAGTCCAAGTTTTATAAAAACTTGCATAAAGCTTGCTGGTATCTTATTTAGTGTTCAAGATATTAACCAATTAACTTCAAAGGGACGGGGTTCAGCAGGAATATGGCCATAACTCATCAACGATTTGTCCGGTCTTCATAAATCTGGGTACATATCTTCAGGCATGTTTGGGAATACATTGGCAGGCAAACATTTGGGTACTCCGGTCAAAATTTCTGTTACTGTGAATAGCTAAGCTAGAAGAAGATGAACTGATTTCCAAAAGGCATAAAGGTAAAGTTGAAATATTTCTTTGATATTTAAAGCAATATTACTTTTAATTTCCATCTTTTACTGTTTCAAAATAACAAAAAAGGACAAGGGCCTGAAACAAAAGTTTGAGCACCCTAAGTCAGTACTTAGTAACGCCCCCTTTGGCCAGGTATCACAAGTATCACAGCTTGTGAATGCTTTTTGTAACAGCTAAGAGTCTTTCAGGTCTTGTTTGAGGAATTTTCACCCATTCTTCCTGCAAAACGCTTCTAGTTCTGTGAGATTCTTTGGCCGTCTTGCATGCACTGCCTCTTGAGGTAGTCCACAGTGGATTTTGAGGTGTGTTTAGGATCATTAGCCTGTTGTACAATGATGTTTGCTTCCAAAATTTGTTGGTATTAAATTGAATCTATTCTTTGCTCTACCACTGAAATGTTCCCTGTGCCACTGGCTGCAACACAAGCCCAAAGCCTGATCGATCAGCACCCGTAAACAGTTGGACACGTGTTCCTTTCATGAAATCCTGCACCCTTTTTTCCCCTTTGCTCTTGCAGCCAAAAAGTTCTATTCTAACTTCATCAGTCCACAGGACTTGTTACCAAAATGCATCAGGCTTGTTGAGATGTTCCTTTGCAAACTTCTGAATTTAGTGGTGACGATGCAGGAAAGGTTTTCTTCTGATGACTCTTCCATGAAGGTCATTTTTGTGCACAGTAAAACAGTCCAGCACCACTCCAGAGTCTGCTGAATTTTCCTGAGGTTCTTTTGCAGTCAAACGGGGGTTTTGATTTGCCTGTCTAACAATCCGATGAGCAGTTCTCTCTGAAAGATTTAATGGTCTTCCAGACCTCAAATTGACTTCCATTGTTCCTGTTAACGGCCATTTCTTAATTACATGAGGAACTGAGGAAACAGCTACCTGAAGACACTTGTCACAATGATTGTGAACAAGCCATAGCCCTAACAAGCTAATTAAGGTCTGAGACCTCTGTAAAAGTTATCTGAGAACTAAAATCCCTCAGGGTGCCCAGACTTTTGTATGGTGCTTTCCTTTCCTTTTTTCACTCTAATATTGTACAAAACAAAAATAATACATTAGTTTTGCTTTGAATGTTGAAAAGAATGTGTCATTTTTAACTACATACCTTTTAGAGATCAGTTTATCTTGTACTCACCTAACTATTCACAGTAACAGAAATTCTGACCAGGGGTGTCAAAACTTTTGCAAGCCACTGTAGGTCTTCTAAAGCATTTCAAGCCCAACTCAAAGGGCCGTCACAAATACCAAAAACCCAGTGGACATAATTTCACCAATTTAGGTGTGCATGCTCTGGGGGAAAGTATTAACCAAAATTTAAAGTACCATATTAATTTGTGCAAGTGGGCATGGCCTATCATATATTTTTTCATAACTCAAGATGCCTTTGAGCAATCCCGATCAAACTCACTGGAGACGCCCTGCACTATCTCCTGAATATACACACCAAGTTTAATTCAAATCCAATGAAGAGGGAACAAAAGGCGGAATATTGAGTGAGTGTGTGATTATTGAAATGCTGTGTGTGATTGGTCTCATTCCCTCTTTAAACAGAATCAAACTGGCTGAAGTGACTTTGATCGGCTTTGTGAAGCCCGACAATATCTTGTTATTGCTTGCGGCTTTAATTTTGGTCAATTGAGCTGCTTCCTTCTGTTGAGTGCAAAAAGGCTTGAACCCAGAATCACCACTTGCGACAATATTTTTTATTTTTATTCTTATTATTACTATCTCCGCCAAGGAAAATACAGGTGAAAACCTCCTTCTGTCTTTTTAAGACTGTACCAATTGTTGATTTGGTCAATCCTAAAGTTTCTGCCATCTGTCTGATGTTTGTTTTGTTATTTCAGTCTACTGAGGGACTCCTTCAATTGCATCGACATCTCTTTGGACCAGATACTGAGAGTTCCCACAAAATGCTATCAAAAACTAATTCAACACTTGGCATCAACTCCAGACCTTCTATTTGCTTAGTTATTAATTACTTTTGAGCCTCTGAACATGAGGGACTCTGTATAAAAATAACTCTAATTCCTAAACACTTAATGCAATATTTTTGTTAAACCCTTCAACTTAAAGCTGAAACTCAACACTTCAATATCATCTTGATGGCTTAATTTCAAATCCATTGTGGTGGTGAACAGAGGCAAAATTACAGAACTTGTGTCACTGTCCAAATACTTATGGACCTAACTGTACATATACTTATGACAATGTCATATTTCAGTTTTTGTAGACTGTAGAGTGTAGATTGATGAGGAAAAAATGAATTTAAACAATTTTAGTATAACGCTGCAACATAACTATATATTTATGTATATAAATATATACATACACACACACACACACACACACACACACACACACACACACAATATATATATATATATACTGTATGTTTCTTTTGCAGTAATTCTCGAGTCCAGTTTCTAGACTGATGCCAGATCTGTTTCTGGGATTGAGCTTTACGCCATTTGAATAAAGAGAAACTGTGTCCTCCTCCTTCAGGATGAGGAAAATATTCAGCTGGGACTTTTCAGACCAACATGATTTAAACAGATTATTTTCTATGAATGAACCTGAAGGCCTGAAGCTGTGGTCAACATGGTACTGAACATGTACGACTGTACTAAAAACAAAAGTGTCTTGTTTCCACACGAGCAGAATCAGATTAAATAAAGCAGCTGTTTTTTGTTTCATCCTCCACAGTTCAACCCAGAACAGACAACGACTCGGTTGCTAAACATTCGTTAAGAGATTACAGCGATGGTTTACTGGACACGACTCAGTAATATTCAAATATAATCAGGAGATTCCAAATGTTGCTCTGTGTCTGTGTAACAGCTGTGTCGTTGGTTATTTCTGCTAGTTTTAGCCAAGGCTTTTTTATTTCATTAAACAAAGTCACATTGATGATGTTTTGACTGTTTTCAGCTCTTACAGACTGATTCCCAATAACCATCAGTCCATGAATCAATGAGCCAATCAGGACAAAATAAATCACAAACTATTCTGATTATTTATAATCAGAAATGCCACTCCCAAAACCAAAAATCTGAAGACATCACTTTGAAATTGTGGGAAATGATAAACATTTTCATTTTCTGACATTTTATAGACAAAACAGTTCACCGATTAGTAAGAAAATAATCATCAGATGGATCAATAATGAAAACAACCTTATTCACATGTCTGAATCCTGGAGGATTGAAGCAGAACTTTTAAGGTGACGAAGTAAAATCAAGATATAATGAGTTTCAGAGTTCACCTTTAGATTCAGACGACTCTGCTCACCTGTCTGTCTGAAAGTGACCTGAAGTCAGCTGCAGATCAGTCACATTGTGTTAGGGCTGTGATGTGAACAGATACGCAGAGTAAAACCAGATTATTATCCGTTTCCGTTTGTCTCTGATTCAGGGTCAGTGTTCATTAACATCTACACTCTCTGACTTTGACCATTTCTGTACGTTTTCAATCAAATCACTGATCTTATGATTTGAAAATCACTCTCTTTCAAATTATGATTTGTTATTTTTTGATAGAAAAAGATAATCTGACCAACCCTGAGATCACACCTGAACCAAAACAAAACTTGATCTGCAAACAAACATGTCAACCTGAAAACAGACAAGGGCTGCAACTAATCAGTTAATATGGTGATTATTTTCTGAAAAAACTAATTGATCATTTAGTCTTTAACAAGTCAGAAAACGTGAAAAACATCAGCTTCTCTGAATTCAAGGCAACGTCTTCAAAAAAAAAAAAAAAAAAGACAGACAAGTCAGTGAGCATCAGATTCGTTGCTGATAAATTTTCTCTTGTTCGTCGAATTGATTTTAATTGTTTGGTTGATTAGTTGTATCAGGTGTAAAACAGACAGTTACATTTACTGTGTTAACTGATCTGACAGATTTCTGATAAATTATCATCAGACAGAATCACCTGACCAGATCTGGATCAGGATCAGGACTGGATAGATGGACAGATGAATTACTGAATGAATTATCTTCATTATCATTTAAACTTTGATTTTCTTCTTAATAAATGGATGCATTGTTTGTCTATAAAATATAAAAGGTGCCTGATAAAAGTGAGCACAACCCAGGCTGATGTTTTCATGGTGCTGGTTTTATTTGATCAACTGTCCAGAACCCGGGGACAGATCCATTTACTGTCATGTACAACAAAGAAAAGCAGCAGATCCTCTATCTGAGAGGCTGTAATCTGAAAACATTTGGCTTTTTTTTCTTGAAAATTGACAGAAACTATTGATTGATTATCAGCATAGTTGCCAATTATTTTTCGGTTGCTCGGCTAATTGATTAATCAACTAATCGTTTAAGCAGTAGTGTCTATGATCCACTGATAATATGAATGATAATTTACAATGTCAATAAAGAATGTAAAGAAACAGATTAAGATTAACAACAGTAAATTTTATAATGTGGTAGTGGATATGAGCTTTAGGTGATTTTATGGTTTTAATTTCATTTTCTGCTCTGAGGTTGATTGCTCAGGTCTGACTGTAGTTTTTCTCTCTGTCAAAATAAACCGGTGTATTTAATCGTTTATTCATCGTGTCCGCGCTGTCTAACCCTCGAAGCTTGTCTGAGACCCTATCTGTGACACTGTCTGTGACCCTGTCTGTGACTCTGAGTGAGTGAGCTGATGTCTGATGTAAACACTAACTGATGCTAACTGACTGTTAGCTTCTTTAGCTCCGCGTTTCTCTGGCTGGATTTACAAACCGCTAACATACCGCTAATATGTTCTACCACGTTCTACCAGGTTCTGCCAGGTTCGACTGATGTTCTACTGTGTCTCTACTGTCCATGGGACTCACATGAATCTCCTCCGAAGGCCACAGCTCAGCTCAGCAGTTCCTCGGCTCGGTGGATTCTCTGGATTCAAACCGTCAACCCGCCGCTGCCGCTGTCTCGGAGCCTCCAGGCCTCAGGAGAACTCCTCATGGTCCGGGTTTAGGTTCGGGATTCTGGTTCAGGGTTCTTTGGGTTCTGTGTGTCCTGAGCCTGTGTGTGAGAGAGAAGTCACTGGGATCCTGTTCAGAGATCCAGCGGGAGGACTGGGCTGATCACACTGGAAACCCCCTCCGCAGCTTCCGCCCAGGAAATCCCCCAGATGCCCGTGGACGGAACCAGACCACCGGGTGGCGCTGTTTGTTGCAGGCTACAGGGACAGAACCAGACCACTGGGGACGTTGTTTAACACAATGAATAATGTGAACTACTTCACACGGAATATTCAGAAAGGAAAAGTGAATGTCGGTTCAGTTGTTTAAAAACTGACCCAAATTAAAACTTTATACGTCTGGTACTACTGTCTGATAAGGCTCCAGTGATAACTGGACTATGTACGTTTGGCTTTGGTTCATGTTATATACTTGTCCCTCTAAATGACCATTTAGTAAATTGGTTTCCTGTCATTGAAGTGTTTTTTCTGTTTCTGTGTTTGAATATAAACAGTATCTGAGTCTCAGTTTCAGATGGATCTTTAAACCAAACTGTCTGAATCTCTGAGATTTGACTCATAACTGGAGCTTTATCATAAAAATCATTGGAGCAGCAGGTAGATTAATTTTCTTAAATTGGAGTTTAATTTAAACTCTGTTTTGAAGTTTCACTGGTATTTATTTTTTTAAAGGCTTCTATGAATGTCATTCCAAAGTCTAATTTTTCCATTTCTAACAATTATTTTGTTGTTTTATGTTTTATTGATTTATTCTCTTTAGCATATTTTCGTTAAGTATTTTATTTCATTGTCTTTGCTTTTATTCGTCTGATTTTACTGAATTACTTTAGTGTCTGAATCTTGTTCCTTTTCCGTATAAATCACTCTAACTTTTTAAACGTGCTGGTTAAAAGAAAATTATTATTAAATTATGGAAGACTTTCTGAATGATGCTAACAACGTGCTGTAAATCATTGGTTGAAAGTAACTAAGTACATTTACTGAAGAATTGTACCTAAATACAAAATTGAAGTATTTGTGTGTCACTATATACTTTAACCCCACATTAATCCAATGCAGTTACTTTACAGACTAAAATTTTACACCCAAAAACCTTATCGGCCAATAAAATACGATTAATTTTCATAGATTAAGCTATCTACCTGGATATATAAAGTAGCTAAAAGCAGCTCCACCTGGAGCAACTCCAACAATAAAATGCTGCTGAAGCTTTCATGACTCAGGATTGTGTAATAATCTGAATTGGGCATTCTGCATAAGGAGTAATTTTACTTCTGATACTCTGAGTACATTTATTTGATAATACTTTTGTACTCTGTCATGTGATAAAACACATCAAGTTGGAAGACCTTAAACCTGTTGATCTCTGAAGCTTCAGCTTTGTGAGTGTCTGCGTGTCTGTGTGTGTCCGTTCAAAGCTAACAGTTTTAAAAGAGAAGCTCAAAAAAGAAGAGACCCTTGTGTTTTTTGATGAACTTTGGTTTTATTGTCACTTCTCTAAAATATCCTAAATTCCATAAAACAGGATGACGATACCTGAGTGACATCATCCAACATGGCTGCCTGGGTTCAAGACCTCCACCCCCCAACACACACCTCCACACACAGAGTGAAAGAAACAAAAAACTCAAAAAAACAGCTGATTTAAAACAAAAATTACGGAAAAAAGACATACACCAGGTCCCTCCCACTTTGATTGACAGGTCAGGTCCGATTTCTGATTGGTCCAGAGAGAGCAGTGATGACAGGTGAAAAGTGATGGTACAAACATCAAACCCGATCAATCGACTGATCGATAAAAGTTAAACACACTGTAACTCATAAACTGAGAGAATAAAATAAAATTAAATGATGACATCATAAAACGGGGGGGGGGGGGGTCAGAGGGTCTCAGGAGGCCAGAGGCTTCTGCGAGTCCACCGGCGAGGATGAGTCCTGCTGGACAGAGTAGAAACAAAGTAGAGTTTAATAGAGTTAAAGTAAAAATAGAGTAAAGCTACAGTTTACACAGTATACAAACAGAGTAGGGTTACAGTAAAAACAGTGGAGCAACAGAAGCACCAGAAGAGTTACAGTATAAACACAGTGAACTTAGAGTACAGCCATAGTAGAAACACAACAGAATAAACATAGAGACACAGCAGAAACACAGCAGAAGCACAGTAGAGTTAAAGTAGAAATAGTAGAAACAGAGCTGAAACACAGTAGAGTTACAGTAGAAACACAGTTAAACTAGAAACAGTAGAGGTATAGTAAAAACAGTAGAACAGCGTAGAAACTTAGTAGAGTTACAGTAGAAACACAGTAGAAAAAGAGTACAAACAGTAGAAGCACAGTAGAGTTACAGTAGAAATGGAGTACAGTCACAGTAGAAACACAGCAGTTACAGTGGAACAAAGTTAGAAACACAGCAGAGGAAACATAAAAACATAGAAACAGTAGAATCACAGTAGAAAGAGAGGGGATACGCAGTAGACTTACAGTCGAAACGGTACAAGCTCAGCTACATTTAAAACATCAGCATTAGAATAAATGTACCTGAGGACCATGAGAGTGATGAGCCTGCAGACAGAGAAGATTCTGGGATTTGTAGTATACATAAATAACTCCTCCTCACCTCCTCTGTCTCCTTGGCTGTAACCTCCTCCTCAGCAGGACAGACCTCCATCTTTTCCTCCATCTTGTCCTCCTCTCCTCCCCCATCTCCTCCTTCCATGCCATGTTCAGCTTCCCACTCCTGAAGAACTTCGTCCAGGTTAAACCTCCGTCTGTAGTTCACCAGGAAGTTCTTCACCTGAACCACCGACTTGTTACCAATCACATCTGAGATCGCCTGGAAGTCCCGCCCATACTTCCTGATGGCTGCATGGGATTGGACGAGAGGGAGAGTCACTGACCAAGCACTGTGAGGTTTCAATACAGGTAGTCAGCTAATGTAGGTATGACTCAGTTCACCAAGGGCACATTCAGCCCCGACAAAATGTGACAGAGTCATCTATTTAAACGGAAACGAGGCGCGTTGAACACCCTGTTGTGTTACGCAAGCGTTGCAACTACGGCAGCCTTCTTAATACGGCAAGGTTTACATACAAGTCGCTGCTGATTGGGTAACACCTCTGACACAACCACCAAAAAAAGAGAAAACGTAACTTTAAGCCCGTTTCACAACATTTCAGGGAAACATGTCGTTCAACCCAGAAACCGTTGCAAAACATTGCACACCGTTTTTAAATTGAACATGCTCCTGGTCACAGGTAGTTCAGGTGCGTGTCAGTTCAGCTGGTCACAGGTTAGTTCAGGTGCGTGTCAGTTCAGCTGGTCACAGGTTAGTTCAGGTGCGTGTCAGTTCAGCTGGTCACAGGTTAGTTCAGGTGCGTGTCAGTTCAGCTGGTCACAGGTTAGTTCAGGTGCGTGTCAGTTCAGCTGGTCACAGGTTAGTTCAGGTGCGTGTCAGTTCAGCTGGTCACAGGTTAGTTCAGGTGCGTGTCAGTTCAGCTGGTCACAGGTTAGTTCAGGTTTGTGTCAGTTTAGCTGGTCACAGGTAGTTCAGGTTTGTGTCAGTTTAGCTGGTCACAGGTAGTTCAGGTGCGTGTCAGTTCAGCTGGTCACAGGTAGTTCAGTTATTACCTTGTACAGCGAGCAGCTGCTCCTCTGTGGTCCAACGAGTGTTAAACTTCTGATTCACCTGAAACAAAAAAAACAGAAACACAAAGATCAACAACCACAGCAACAATAGGCAACCAGCAACATCACCAGGCAACCAGCATGTTTCTGCGTCTGTTGCTGTGTTGGCGTGGTTACCTCAGGTTGCCTGAACTCGTCGACTCCTGAGCTGAGCTTCTCCTTCAGAGCGCTGTTCGTCTGTTTGATCGTCTGAATCTGAAACAGAAAGAGAGAGAGACAGACACAGATGAGAGAGACAGGTGAGACAGATGAGGAGAGAGAGACAGGTGAGCAGACAGTCAGGTAGACCAACCTGTCTCTTGATGGAGACAAGCTGACCGTCCAGGTGTCTGATGAGTCCCTGAGCGGACGAAGACGACAGAGAGACGACGTCCTGCTGATTCAAAAACATTCCTCTGGGAGGACGTTTCTTCATCCGCTGAGACGCCTTACCACCTGTCTGAGAGAGACAGAGACAGGTTGCTACAGACAAGTGAGGTGAAGCAGATGATACAGGTGTTCAGGTGATTTTCATGTGTTTTTACCTTCAGTCCAGCAGCTGGTTTCACCTCTGACCTCTCTGATCCAGAACTCACCTGAAGCCAGTTTAAAAAAACGGTTCGAAAAACAATCAGTAAAGTGAATAAACAGCCAGTAAACAGTGGGTAAACAGTCTGTAAACGGTCACTATGCAGCAGCCAGCCATTCAGTAAACAGTAAGCAATCAATAAGCAGCCAGTAAACAGTCAGCAACCAGTATACAGTCAGTACATTCAGTAAGCAGTCAGTAAACAGTCCATAAAAAGTCCGTAAAAAGTAAACAGAAAATAAACCGTAAACAGTCTGCAAACAGTGCGTCAACAGTGCGTAAACAGTGCGTAAACAGCCTCTCACCTCCTTCTTGTCGTCTTTATTTTGGTCGAACTCTGAGTCACTCGGGGGATTTCTGTTACCGTCTTCAACTTCATCGTCACTGAAACACAAACAGTTCACAATTTAATCCACCAATCACATCACAGGATTTACCTGTGAGGGTTCACATCTGTGTTGTTGAGTGCAGTGTTACGTGTGGTGTTACCTGTAGCGTTACCCGTGGTTTACCGATACTGTTCACTGTCGTGTTGCCTGTGATGTTGCTGTAGTATAACCTATAGTATTACCTGTAGTATCCCTTTAGCGTTACCTGTGGTGTTACCTGTAGTGTTACCTGTGCAGGTTGCAGCTCACCTGTCGTCTCTCTCTCTCTTGTGTTTTCGGGTCTGTCGGTCCATGAGACTGGTTTTACTGCGACTTTTCTTCCAGGAGTAATAAAACCGAACCAGACTGGCCATCGACTTATCGGGTAACTACAGAAAGAGAGACAGTTTTAGAATATAAATCATGACTCTTTACTGTCCACAGTGAGCGGTCAAAAAAAGTGGTCATATTATCTGTACTGTTAACAGTGTAATAAACAAACTGGTTATACTGGCGAGGTACCATCTGCTGGATGCGGTGGAAGCTCTTGCCGTGGAAGCTGAAAGCCTGTTCAAACAGGACTCTGTCCTCCACTGTCCACTCATCAGGAAACGGGGTGAAGTTCGGCAGATCAGCCAGAGATTTCTCAATGTTGTGTTTGTGCCAGAAGAGCATCCCCAGAGCCTGAAATCCAGGGTTATAGTGGTACACTGAAGCTCAGCTCTGACAGAAGGTAATATTATCACTAACAGGGTTATACTGTCTGTCTGAACTCTGTGCTCTCTGAGAAGCGCATCATTAACTCTGTCAGGTACTGGAGGTCACGGCAGAGTTAAAATATAAAACTTTACCTGCTCCATGTTGTAGCCATGTTTCTCTTTGGCAATGGCGATGTACTCATCCACTGAAACCAAGAAACAAACATCTAAAACTATTATCTGACATTAAAACATCACACACAGGTTTATGTTTTATATCTAACATTGTAAATTTGTTAAATGTGGATTGAGAGTAGTTTCTTACACTGAGTCTGGTTCAGACAGCTGCTGGGGATCCAAACCAACATCCCAAGGTTTTCTCTGAGCTGAGCCGCCTGGGCCACTTCTGATAACACACACACAGAAACACACTGTGTTATCATTAGTTAAAGTGACAACCGATATGACCTTACTGCAGAATGGTCAGAATCCTTGCATATATCAGCACATCAGTAACAGCACAGGTTTGAGATCTAAACTAATTCAACCCGAGATCTGTCCATATTTTTCTTCATCAAACAGCTTCAGAAATATGGAGAAGTTATCTCAAGATTTACACCACATCACCCCCAGAAATCTAATGTCAGTGCAGCTAGAATTATTTTCATTAATAGAATTTTGACCAAAATAAATTCTCATACAGAAGTTGGTTGCCGGGGCTGTGGTCAGTGTGAACACACGTCCATTTTATAATAAAATCCTGGTAAAAAACATTGAAAGGGAAAGACTTACCTGGACTATAATTTCTCACACTTTAAATTCAGTATTATATAATAAACATCATTTTTACTGTTAACATTCATTATTGCTATTACATAAGCATAGTCAGTGTCCTCTCTATCAAGTACATCTGTAAAATCTTCTGTTATGATGTTCATGATGTTCTGTGTTTGCTGTTGATTGACTTCAGTGTTTTATCAGTCATGGAATTGTAGTGCACTGCTATAGATTCAGAGGTGTGCCTGATATTCTGACTCCTCAGGTGTGTGCACAGAAACGATAGCAGCTTTAAAGGTGCTGTATGTACGTTTTTTGCTATCGGTACATAGCCAACGTAAGCATTAACAGCTTTAGCCATTGTTGCGTTTAGAAGACACTAGGTTAGAATACGCCATCTGAGCAAGGCTACTTGTTCAACAACTCATGTTGGACTGAGGACAGACTGGACGCTACAGTGACTCACTATCACAAAGTGGTGTTACGAGACGGGACGGGCCAGGGCTAGCTGGTTAGCATGCTAGCTTCAACAGAAGAAAAGAATTGATAGAAACAGTAGCTCTTAGCGAGTAAAGGAATGAAGTTTGATGCTAAACTCACAACGTTTCTTCTAGACTGGTAAGTAAACAGCTGTTTATGCTAACGTTGGCTATGTAGCGATAGCAAAAACTTACATATAGCACCTTCAACTCTGAACTCAGTGACAAGCAGAAAACTGAACACTTTTCTGACAATAAAAACTAAAACTGAACGTTGTAAATTTTAAAAGATGAAGTGCTATGCTGGACAGTATCAGTCTGTACAGGTGTACCTGATACAGGTGTACCTGATACAGGTGTACCTGACAGTGGACACTGAGTGTATTCATCATATGAGTGGTGCTGAGCAGCTGATCCTGTTCTCAATGGAGAATCTGACTCTGGAACAGCAGTTCTCTCTAATTTATATGATTTCCAATAAAAACATGCAGTAATAAAACCCACTGTAGAGTCAAGACTCAGTATCTGTTATAAAACTATAAGTAGGACAAATCAATATAGAATGAGAGACTGTAGATCTGGTCCAGAACCAGCATCATTGAGACCTGCTCACTGAGCCAGAAGCAGTAGAAAGAAACGGTCTGTTATAGAGCTAGAACCTATAGAAGCTGCTCTGCTTGAAAAACTGTTAAACACGTAAGGACCTGGAACCAATATGGTTTACCATGGAGTCGGAACCAGTACGACTATAGAGCCAGTATGTTCTATAGAGCTGAAACCAGTATGAGAAGACTGGAACCAGTATGGTGCTTGCGTTGTTCGAGGCTACCACCACCGAGCCGCATTTAGTCTCTTACCCGGGTCAAAATCCGGAACCACGGCCTGGTACTGTGGGCCGACCCTCATCCCTCCTCCACCTGCACACACAGTACACAGCAGTACTCAGTAGCAGTTCTCAGGAGTACACGCAGTACACAGCAGTACTACTGTGACCGAGGCTACCCACCATGCTCCTCGTCGCTGCTGGATCCTGAACTTCCTTCTTCCCAGCAGCTGTTAGTGCTGGTTCCATTACCGGACAGACTCTTCCCGCCGGGGTTCGCTGCTGCTCCGGGGCCACTGTTGCCGCCGCCCGCCGGGGCTCTGCCTCTCCTCTTCCCCGGAGCCTCCGGGTTTCTTTCCAACATCGCCGGCATGAGGAGCACGGAGGCAGCCCGGGCTAAGTGCTAGCTGCTAACTCAGGCTAACAGTTAGCTTGTTAGCTTAGCCGCTCCGCTAACTGAACCGAACCGGCTAACCAGCCCCGGAGCTGAGCTCACAGTCCGTGAGCAGCTGTGGGGCGGGGGTCGGTGAGAGACAGAAACTCTGAGGCGGGGATGTACCGAGTGATGAAGCTAACGGAAGCTAAAGCTGCTCCAGCAGACAGATGCTAACTGTTAATCCGAGACCGAGGCTTCACACCGAGGCAGAAAAGTTCCGGAACAAGCAGCCGGAACCAGAAGAGACCAGATCAAACCAGACCGCGACTTACAGACCGAGTACAGACACCGACACAACCACAGTAATCGATACAGAGTCAGTACAACTGATCAGAGATCAAACTCTCTGAGGCGGATCGATCAGAGCAGGACGAGTGTGAGTGCGTGTGCGTGTCCCTTTAACAAATCATCACACTGTTCACATATTAAACAGCTGACAATAAAACACATTCATCGCAGTTGATATGAATCACTTTTGATGATTGATTATCGGTTATTGAGTCTGATTTGCTCTGCCTCTCTCATTCTCCAGAAATATTAAAAATCATTGTTTTAAATCTCTCATTTTAAAATAACTCACTCAGAGCTGAAAGAATCGGTTAGTTAATCAATAGGAAAATTATTAACTGATAGTTAAAATATTGCCAATCTATAGTGCAGCTGTAATCAGATCTAAATGTTCAAAGTTCAAAGTACAATAAATACATTGTCTAATATACCCAAACATACAGATGCTACAATACACCGAGCCCGATGTCATAGAAATACTCACTCCCATTCGGCCCCATAAATCCCGTAGATGTGGATGATCATAGCAAAAACAAAGTATAACTGCACCGAGCTAAATACTTCACATATCTTCCTGTTGAAGAGCTGACATGTGAAACCACGGGAGACTGGCTTTGACTTTGACCTAGCAAGCCAGTTATCAACAAAGGATCCAAAAAGCAATAGGATACGTAACTGTCAGAAACAGCTCTCTTTATCCTCCAAAAAAACGTTTTAAAAATCATAGAGTTGAATCAGTGCCTCTAAACAACAAAAACTAAACATCATAACCTGCGTGAAGGTAGGCTTCATTGCCAGACAGTTAGACTGCATTGGTTTTAGCTTGGTGTACCTACTAAACCGGCAACTGTATATATGCCTGTGGGCCGCAGAGAAACATGCCTAAATTCTATATTTTAGAGTGTAAATACCATATCCCACCAACAATATCTCAGACAAGCTCTCCTCCACGTTTTGTCAAACACAGTATGTAACTAGTGCACATGGGACATACAATTAATTTGAGCTACAGAGGCATTTACACATCTTTGTACAGAGTGAAATGCATCTTTCAGCTACTGGTCTTCACTTTGTGTGTGTGTGTGTGTCAAGCAATAGTCCTAATGCAGTGGAAGAGATAGAAAAACGGCGCCCAGGACTGCACGGTCTTGTGGTGGTACCGTGTTTAGGGAGAGAAGACTTGTTACTGAAAACAGCCAAGGCACATGGAATATTTACTCTCCCTTTCACTCTCACTCAAAATAATCTACAAGGCAGCTGCTTGTGCATAACCACAAAACTGAAGTCATATTTTTAACAGTTGTTAGATAGAAAACAGTACTGAATTTAAGCTGCACAACACAACTCCTCATGCTCATGGCTCCCTGTGAGTAATAATGGTGAAATATTTCATTTCCCAGAAAACGTGGCCTGTAGACTGTGAGGATGTGAAAAAGATCTCATACTGGAGATTCCAACTTTCTCTGAAAGAAACACATGTACACTGCTGCTTAGCTGACACTCTGAACGTTAATCCATTAAGAATTATATACATATACAGCTAGAATAACTTCCAGTAGATAAGGCAATTCTGCTGTGGAGTATGATTAAATGATGAAACAGTTATACAGTATGTGTACATAAAGATTTTGTTGAATGCAGCCTAAAGAGAACATTGCAGTTTGCTTGTTGGACTAACATCACTTAAGTATTTTTTGGATGACATTTGATTGTATATTTTCTCAAGATAACACTTGTTTCTCTCTCTTTTAGGAGAGTGGCACAGAATTCTAAAGCAAGAGTTATCCCTATAGTCAATAAAGCAGTAAGTCTCAAGTGTCTAGTTCCAGCATGGCAATATGATGACATGACAATATAACCACATATAATTTTAGATTTAACGTGCTGCAGTACACAACCAAAGTAACAGAAATCATGCCAATGTCCAAATACATATGGCCCTAGCTGTTGGTGTGTACTGTCACCTCTGCAATCTCAACCTCATGAAAATGTTTGGGAAACACTGGCTTTCAGTGCTTATTCAATCTATGTCCCTCAGTGTATTAACGTTGACATGGTTTCATCTTTCCGTAACGCTCCCAGTCCTCTCCAGCAGCGACAGGCTAGACTCAAATCAAGACCCAGTTTCCTATGGGGCCTATTACATGGTCTGCTTCCAGTGGTGGAACTTAACTAAGTACATGTAGTACTAATTTACATTTAGTACTGTACTTAAGTACAAATTTGAGGTACTTGTACTTTACTTTACATTTAATGCAACTACTTACTTCTACTCCACTACATCTCATAGGCAAATGTTGTACAAATATTTTACTCCACTACATTTGTCTGGTAGCTTCAGTTACTAGTTACTTTTCAAATTACAATTTTTCATACTCTTCCTACCAAGTGAAAACCATGTATCTCCAAATTTGGTGATTTGGTGAATGTTTGTGATAAATCCAAGGATTGAGTGTCACCTTTTATGGGTCGAGAAAATTCTCCTACCTCTTAAGCTAAAAAACTATTTTAAAAACCCTCTTGGATCAGCTGGAAAATGCATTGTCACAAAGCCCAAAACAGGCTGTTTTTCTGAGCTCATGAGAAGTTGACTTTTCAGAGATACGTGGTTTTCACAGGACAGTGACACTACGAACAAAGATGATATTATAGAATATGATGCATCGCTGTAGATTAAACTACCCAACAGTATATAAAGTAGCTCAAATTAGCTGAACCTTAATCATCTACACCAGTAAAATGCAACATACACATTATTGCAGCAGAAATATTAATCCAAACATTGACAAGGACCATTTTACTGCACAATGAGTACTTTACTTTTCATACTTAAAGTCAAGTTTTTCTTGATAATTCTTACATACTTTTATTGAGGTAAGGTTTCGAATGCAGGACTCTGACTTGTAGTGGAGTATATTTGCAGTTTGGTATTAGTACCTTCACTTAAGCAAAGGATCTGATTACATCTTCCACCGCTGTCTGCTTCTGGCAATGGAATGCCCTCACCCAAGAATTCAAGTAACTGTAGCATTACTTGTTGCGTGGAGTGTGAATGTTTTTGCGGTCATTGTATAGAAAAGCATTTCACCGTGTTTCTTGCGTGTGTGTGTCTGGAGATGTTTTGACTGGTGCTCATCCAGTGACGTTTATTGAGCACTCACGACCAGCTGTCCAGAACTCCTTTCTTCCTACTGTTGCAGTGAAAGAATGCAATGGCTATTTTGAACACTTGTATGCCTTTCTTCGCCTGCTTTCTGCCACCTTTCTCTCCCTGTTGGAGGTCAAATTAGTTTCTTTTAAGACTGCCCATTCAAGGAAAAACTCTACCTTCTCCCTGGATATATTACATGATAAAATGTTTTGTTGAATGCAGTTGGTTGCTTTGTTTATTTTGCACCATTGATGAAATTTCTTTCTTGGATTAAATTGAGCACTTGCTTGCATTCATTGATATTCACTTGTTGTGCATGTTTATGTGAATGTCTTAACATAAGATGACATTAGGATATGAGAAATTATGGCCATAGAAGCAAGAGAAAAATATGAATGCATACATACTGTAAATGTATTCTATGTTATAGAAGCAATCCCCCTTCCCTCCAAAATTAAACACAGACAAACTGATTAATACTGTCTCTCCTGCACTCCCCAGAAAAAAATGAATTATATATATTGAATATACTGTAAGTGTAGTCAACGTAATAATCAATGCACATTATGCTAAAATATTTACTGAAAAGTGCTGCAAATATAGTTGCTACTGCTGTCTGCCCCAGTTGAAACCATCCAGACAGGATGACAGCAGGGATTTGTTCGGAGCTTTTGAGAGCTACATGAACCATGTGACCGCATGATGGTAAGATCAAAGAGTGTCGCAACTCTTCTATTCAACGGCAAGCCGACCAATGGTCCTCTGTGATGTCGTGTAACAACAGTCCTGTGTGATATCAGCACGTACCAGCAGGCATATGTGATGTCAGCATGGTTTCGTAGCCTTGAGCTGTTCTACAACTATTGACCGGTTCTGTTTTCATTTAATTCTATTTATTCTTGTGTTTCTCTGTCACTGCTGCTACTGATGATGGAAGTGATGATGATCAGAATAAGAATCAGAAAAACTTTAATGATCCCAGAAGGGAAATTGCTTTGTTACAATTGCAGTAGGAAGTAATAAATAAAAACTACTATAAATAGTAATTATAAGAAATGCACAGTAAGTGAATAGAAAAATGTACAAACGCAAATGTGCAAAAAGTAAACGTAGACTCTCCAGGTCTCTTAACCTCAGCATACAGCACGTCCAGTGTCCCGTCTCCTCCTGTAGTGTAGCGACACTGATGCGTTTGCCTATCTGATGACAATGATGATGGTGATGATGATGATGATGATGTTAACTATTATAATAGTGATGATGATGTTAGTAATGATGATTGCGATTATGGTGATTTTGGTGAAGTTGATGATGAGGGAGATGATGTTGAGGATGATGGTGATGATGGTGATGATGATGATGATGATGACAATGAAAATGGTGATGTTGATGGAGATGATAATGATGATGGTGATGATGATGGTGACAAAAGTGATGATGATGACGTTAGTAATGATGATTGTGATTATGGTGATGTTGGAGATGATGATGATGATTATGATGATGATGATGACAATGAAAATGGTGATGTTGATGGTGATGATGATGATTATGATGATGATGGTGATGTTGATGGAGATGGTGGTGATGATGATGATGATGAGGATGATGTTGGTGATGATGTTGATGATTGTGATGATGTGTTGGCAATGATGATGATGTTGATGATGTTCATTATGAAAATGATGATGGTGATGATGATAATAATGTTGGTGATGATGATGGTGACAAAAGTGATGATGATGACAATGACGTTGATGGTGATGTTGGTAACGGTCCTGATGATGATGACGTCTGTGTAGTTGAAGGGAAGTTGTTTGATAAACTGATCCAGGATTAGTCTCAGGTTATGGATATGACCGAGCAGATCTGACCATAGATCAGTTAAACTGATATTGGTTATAATGTTTACACCTGTGTGAGTCCTGCATACTGTGATGTGATTGGTGGATTTAAATAGATCATTTATACTGTATGTAGTTACAGTGAATGAACAGCAGGAGGAGCCCCTCAACACGTTTTGATTCTGAGTGCTGATCAGAGGATTTATCTTCATCTGCCTGACGATGATGATGATGATGGCGGTGGTGATGATGGTGATAATAGTACTGATGATGATGGTGACAATGGTGATGGTGATGATGAAGATGATTCAGATCCTTTACTTCAGTAAAAGTATGTGAGTATAATCAGTTAAATGTACTTCAAGTATTAAAAGTAACAGTACTCAGTGTAGTAGAACATCCCCGTGCTTGTTATAAATTATATTATTACATTTATCCTGAGTCATTGATGCTTCAGCAGCATTTAGCTACTCCAGGTGGAGCTGGTTTTAAATACTTTAAATAGAACTGGAACTACTGATTAACATTATTGATTGATCTGATTATTTTCCTGACTAATTCAATAATAGTTTGGTTTGTTAAAACTCAGAAACTTGTGAAATGTGTTCAGATTGCTTCTTTTGTCCATTTATATTCTAAACTTTATACCTAAATTTAAAGAGAGGGAAACAACAATTATTCAAATTAAATTAAAAAAGCACTAATGGATGGATGGATTGTTTAGTCGATGAATGGAGAAATATGTCTCGACTGACTAAATAATTCATCAACCAATCATTTCAGCTCTGATTTTATACCCTGTTGGGTAGTTCAACCTATAAAAAGCATATTTTATAAACTAGTCGAGTTTTTGTATCTAAAATCTTAAAGTCTGATACTGTAAAGTAAGTGCAGCTGTCAGACAAATCTAGTGCAGTAAAAAGTACAATATTTACTCTGAAATGTGGTGGAGCAGAGGTAGAAAGTAGCAGAAAATGGAAATATTCAAGTCAAGTACAAATAGCTCCACACTGTAATTAAGTCCAGCGTTAAGCTTGCTTATGCTGCTAAAGGCACGAATCCTGCGGACGCTTTTATGCCTCCTCTTTTTATTGTTGCAGGTATTATTATTGTTTATGAAAAATAGTGAATAGTAAAAGTCATGGGATTGCTATCAAGTGAAAAACATATCGCCACCATATTCATCAAAAAGAGAGAGAAGGCTTAACCTGAAGTTTTTAAACTTTAAATGTTGATAAAATATTGAATCAGCTGATTCGTGTGCGTGCGTGTGTGTGTGTTTTAGCAGCTGACTGTAAACAAATCTCTGTGTCCTATTTACACCCTCCAACACACACACACATACACTGGAACAGTGTGTTGCTGTCTGATCACACATCAGTAATCAAAATAGTCAATCAACAATAATAATCAATATTCAGACAAACTGATTAACTGACCTCCTGTCAGTCAAACAGAACAAGAGCTAATCATGTCTCTACTGTGTTTCTACTCTTGTTTATAGAAACTGCAGCAGTTTAAAGGCCGCTATGTTCGCTATGTGCACAATGTAAGACACCCGATCCGCCCCGGCCTCGGCCGCCCCGCCCCTGCACCCAAAACAAACATCCACACATGGAGCTGAGCCGGCCGGAGGGGAGGCGGGTTGGAGCGGCGGAGAGAATGGCGGGAGAAGAGATGGGGGGCGGGTGGAGGGTTAGGGGTGAGGAGGGGGCAGCAGCTATAAAAGTCTGAAGGAACGGAGGACGGAGGTTTGACTGTCAGTTTGTGACTGCGGAACCAGGAACAGCCCTTTAGATTAGCTGTTACATATTAAAGTGTCTCCTTCAGACCAGGTGTGTGCGGTTTCTCAGGTGTCCTCAGGTGTGTCTCCGTCCCTGGCGCGATGCCGTGGTTGCTGTCCTCTCAGGTCGAGCTCGTGTCCTCATCTCCGTCTGAGCGTCAGTGCGAGCGGACGGCGTTCTCCTTTTACTGCGCGGTGCGTGAGCGGCTGCCAGTCTGGCTGCTGGAGGACATGCGCAGAATGGAGGTCTTCTGCTGGGAGGACGGACGCCCTCGAGCCTTCCTGCCGTCCGAGGCGCTGCTGTACGCGCTCGTGCACGACCACCGGGACTACGCACGTTACCTGCTCAACAGGTACTCTGCGAGCGCGCTGAGAGCGCCGCGTTGCAGCTTCTGCCGCCGCCGCAGCAGCAGCGCGCAACACCTGAACATGGCGGTGCGTTACGACCGCGTGTCGATCCTCGGCACAATGATGGAGACGCTGAAAGACTTTGACACGCCGAGCGAGCGCCGGGAGTTCCTGGACGGTTGCGGCGGCGGGTGCTCCCACGTCGCTGACGCAGGAAAGACTGCGGTGCTGCTGGCGGTGGAGCTGTCGCGCCCAGACTGTCTGCTGCTGCTGCTGGTTCACGGCGCGCGGCCTGACGGACTCGACGCCGCGCTGCAGACGCTCGTCTCATGCGACGCGCCACAGCGACGTGACGCGCAGCGCTGCCTCGATCTGCTGCTGCTGTTTCTGCCTAAACCGCTGCCACTGCGCCGCCTGCAGGAGGAGCCGCAGCGCTGGCAAAGCTTGCTGGGTAATGAAGTGTTTGGCTGGCTGTGTGGTCTGGCCCCACCCCCCCTCCTGCTGCAGGCTCTCAGGTGTCTGGCCCGGTCTGGACCTGATCAGATCAGCAAGCTGCCAGACTTCCTGCAGCCGCACAGCTGGCAGTGACGTCACCTGTCATGTGCAAACAACAACGTAAACACCTCAGGACTGTTGTGATTGGACGTTTTCTCGATGATGTAAATACAATGTAAATAAAGACTAAAAAGCGAGCTGATCACTTATCAGTGATCAATGATGCTGAGTCAGTGATGACCTGACTAGTCCGCCAGCTGAAAACCTTGTATCTCCGGAGCGTCAACTAAACATGAAAGTTCATCTGAAACGACAGGGTTTAGGACCCCGAGGACAGGGAAGGAGCAGCTGTAAGTCACCTAAGTCACCATACCTGGAGATAGGAGGTTTTAACTTGTCTGTCTGATCACTTTTATTGATTGAGCTCTGAGTCTGCATGTGCTCACATAGACATCAGAATCAGGTTTTTGGATTTTTATCAATGTGGGGGCTGCAGCAGATAACGCAACATTTGAGCTTTAAAAAATATTTACAATTTTTAGCAGATATGCTTCTATTTGAACAACTGCTGTAGTTTAAGTATGAAATGTGTTAAATGTGACATATAAACATGTTTCTACCTCAGTGTCCTGATGTGCCCGAGTCACCTCAGATTGAAGTGTAGTTGAGCTCATAAACAGGAACAAACTGAACTGACCACAGTGGAGAGGAACACTAAAGATCCATCACCCCCCAGTCATATTGATGATGTCGACCATATTTATCCTCCTCCTCTGCTGGAAGTATTTCAGGTTAAAGTTCAGAAAATGACAGCTACAGTATATATTGCACTGCCACAATGAACACCTGATGAACAAAACTGATCCCAGTACTTCTTTGTGTATGAAATTTAAATAAACCACTTTACACGTGATCATTCAAAATACTTCAAGTTCTCCTCTCAGAAACTGTTTCTTCTCTGGGACGTTTTTCACTTCACTGTGCAGAATGATATTTGTTCAGTTTGTTTTCACCTTCATCTGCTGGAGGAGGAAAGTTTTTCTGAGCTTCATCTTAAATCTCAGTTTAGCACCTGAAGGTACCTGTAGGAGTTATGACAACACAGCTAGTTTGGAGCCAATCAGGGACCAGTATAAGGTTGACTCGGTGTGACGTGGAAACTAAACCTCCAGATCACAAACACTGAGACTTTACAGTGAAGCAGGAAACTTCTGGCGTCCAGATGTTCCAACTTTAGAAATGAACAATATTTACAGATTCAAGGAGATTATATAGGTTCATTTAAACGTTATTGTGGAAAAACCATATTAGGCACAAATTATTATTCAAAGCAGTGTATTTAATATATGTTAAAACATGTCTGGAGAGAATCTAAGTTCTGGTTGTGTAAAACTATGGAGATTAATCCAAATGTAAAGTTGCAGGCCAGTTTTTAATCAGAGACACCTTTGACTCATCTCAGTTGAACTGAGAACAAAATATTCAACTGAATCCACGAAAAACAGAAATATGACTGTTTCCAGTGAGAGGGTTTGGATCTGTCTGTACAGTAACTGGGAGGTTGTGTGTGTGTTAAAGATGTTTGCAGTTTTTAATTATTTATTTTATTGTCCTCCTCTGGCTCATGCCTTCGATCATCACTGTGATCATGTTGTGATGCAAATAAAATGATAAAAACAGTTTTGAAAAAGTGACTACTTTTGTTTTATTCTCGTATGTTCCAAAAACCTTTACCCTTGTACACAAATATTTTCCCCACACACATGCAGTTGTTTGTTCATGTGAACAGAAACCAGATTATTGTTGGAAACATGTAAACGGAGAGAAGAACGAGGACACTAGTCGTCCTGTAAAGTGACTGGGTTGAGGAGTTGATGTGGATTATTTAGCAGATGCTGTGTCCTCTCTGTTTGTGCATCTCTGTCAAAATATGAATTTACCAAATGTTATCTATAAAAAAGGATAACTTCTTTAAAATGAACCTTAAACTTTTTAAAACATCTAATAGATGCTGTGAAACATTGAGTTGGACATACTTCAGAAGTTTGCTGCCTTAAAATTTGGGAATTTTCTCAACTTTTTTATTTTACAGTGTTTTTGGGACCATACTGGGCCACTGAGGGCCCAGGACACTATGTTTGTGGATCCAGGCCTAACTGTAACCGATCAATAACCAGATCAATAAGCTGACACTTCTTTAGTGTTTAAACAAGTTTATTAAGTTAATGAATGATATCACATAACAGGTGAGTTCACACTGAATTGTTATTGGTCAGCAGCAGAACATCCAACCAATCAGCCTACAGCAGGATGACATCATGACAGTCACACCTGCTCATGTTTCCATGGCGATGCGGGCAGAGAAGCGGAAAAGAGGACTAGTTGAGGTTTAAAGGACCATTCAGTGTTTTTTTTAGGTTTTAAACAATAAATCCAGTTCAGACCTCAGACCTGAACCTCATTGCAAGTCCAGAGTCCACCGCAGTCCATCAGAGTCCAAGTTTTGTATAGGATCTTATTTCAGGTGAACCTTTAATCTTTTACACTCTGAACTAAACCAATGTTTATTAAATTACATTTATTACATCTTTACATGTTTTTAATGAATCAGTCCCAGTGGGCGGGACTCTGCCTGTTACCATGGTAACTGGAATGGAACAGACCGGTAACTACCTGAGGCAAAGCTGCCCACAGGAGGGAAAACCAGCAACTTCAATCAGACAGCAGAAATGTAAGGCAACACGTTTCTTTAACATGTCATCCTGTCTGAGTCTGATGGTTCAGTCTGATCCAGTTTGGTCCCAGTAGCAGCCAGTCAGAGGAGCAGAGTCAGTGTGGGAAACCAGTTTAAACAAGTGTGATTGGACAGAAATTAAAAAAATAATAAAATTTTTTTTAAATATTTCACTTTCTCTTCAAACAGATCAAGAAAATTGGAGAAAAAATAAAAGTGAAGCTACACTTGATTGAAAACATGAAACCAAATAAAAACAGAGCTTGTGAACTAACATTAATGCATTTATGACCCTTATGAGTCCTGTTGTCCCCTTTAAATCCAGACCTCTAATGTACCGATCATTAACGTAAATCAATGAGTCGTCTACATTGAACACATAAACTGGACTGAGTTACTGTGAAATGTCCCTTTAATATCACAGCATAATGCGAACTCTGATCTCTTATTAATCAATCAATCGAATTAAAACAGACAGAACTAAACTAAACTGAACTGTGAAATGTCCCTTTAATGTCCTCACACACACAGTACAACAAGGTTTACTGAACTAAACCAGTGACAAATAGTTTGAACCTGTAAGGACCAGTCTGACCCCACTGAACTAAACTGGACTAAAATGTTCCTCTGTAGTGAAATCCATTTAATGTCCTTGTACAGATTCGAATGAAAAGGGGGGCAGTTAGAACCAGTATAAACTGTAGTAAATATTAGCAGATTTAGACTCAGTCTGAGTGAATCCCTGTGTACCCCCCCAAGATATTAAAGTGCTTCCTGTTAAAATAAAAGAATAAAACTCAGTTCACTTCATTTCCCAGCAGCCACCTGGGCTGCCCCCTGTGCGGTGGCCATCTTGTTTAAACCTTAATGTCATATGAAGTGATGTCATTGTGACGTTACAGCATCCTACCAGGCGAATCCAGATAAGGCGGACCAACACCAACCAGCAGTGACATCACAGCAATGTCACAGGTCATATGAGCTCCCACTCGTCGTCAACGTCGTCCCCGCTGAGGGTAGGGCCTGAGGAGTTGGGTTTACAGGGAGTCTGTGGGAGTAGCTTCGTCAGCCGACGGGACAATCCACCAATGAGAGTCACTGCCCACAACTCGTCCTCTGGAGTTACTAGAGAGAGAGAGAGAGCGAGAGCGAGAGCGAGAGAGACATCAACAGTTATACAGGTACTTTCATCAACAATGTGTAGCACTCCCAGTCTCACCAGTATAACCCCAATATACACCCCCGTCTCACCAGTACAACCCCAGTATAGACCCCCGTCTCACCAGTTAACCAGTTGGCATTTCCGGGGATCTTTTTCCAGTAATCTCCTGCAGGGTTTCGGTCAGAGACACCGTAACGTCGAGCCAAATCTCCATTTACACACCGAACCCAAACGGTTCGAGAGCTGAGGACCAGCTGGCTCACTGCTAACCCTACAGATACACAGGAATACACAAAAGTACAAATATTACAGTATACCAGTAAAACCAGTCTTAAGACTAGTCTGTCTGACTCCCAGACCTGAAGTACACACAAATACACATATCACAGTACATATGATATGAATGAGACCATGGACACCAGTAAGCATACTGATTAATTGAAGACATCAGACAGACAGGTGTTAATCACAGACAGATGTGTACCTGGTACCAGCTCCCAGTCAGTCCCTACCGGCATCTCATCACTGAGTCCGGTTCTGACAAAGACGGTTCCTCTGTTGTCCAACGCCCAGAGCAGACGATCATTAGGACTTGTCTGAATACTGACCAGCTGCACTCCTATTGGCTGCAGAGACATGATTTCACAGTTACCGGCACAGGTAACACAAATACCTGTGAGCTGGTTCTATGTGGATCCAGTGTGTCTGTGTGTGTGTCTGTTTGTGACACCTATACAGGTGGCTCTGTTTGGATCCAGTGTGTGTTACCTGTACGGGTGGTTCTATGTGGATCCAGGCTGGCAGCATCATGCTCGGGTTCAGTGGTTGAGTTCCGACTCTGAAGTAGACGACTCCTCGACTGTCAACAGCCCAGACATTCTGACTGCCACAGCTCACACTGACCAGACGAACACTTCCTATAACACGAATGACAAGTGACATTTTACCTGAACACACCTTTATATCTTTATATAAGAGCATGTGAAACCTAAAAACCTTCTCTTGGAACACTGGAACAACCTTACGAACCCCTAGAACCTCCTGAAGGGTCAAAGAAACCTCCTATGGACTACTAAAACTCCTTAAAGGCCCACTAAAAAAAACACTAAATCCCCTGTGGGCTCTGTAGAAACACCTCAAGGTCCAATGGAACCTCACAGGTGTTGACAACACCCGAAAGATCGCTTGAACAACCTCAAGGAACTGTATAATCTCCTCAGGGACTCAAACCTCAGAAAAGTCCAACAGAACCTCTTCAGGGACCACTCGAACCCTCTTAAAGACCTCTGAACTGTCTCAAGGAGCCCTAAAACATCCTTGAAGACATAGAACCAGCTCAAGGTCAAATGGAACCACCTCATGGATCACTGGAACATCCTTAAGACCCTCTACAACATCTTCAAGGACCACTGGAACCTTGTCTTTTACATTTCTAGCTTTACATACACCAATCAGCCACAACATTTAAACTGGTAACTGTGTTTAATGTTGCAGCTGATCAGTGTATTTAATGCTGTATCCCATAAACTGATAGTAAAAGTTTATTTTCATATTTTACTGGTGTTCTGTGATTCCATGAATCCAGTAAATAAAGTTATTGTCTTTGTTGCTTGATGTTTATCTGATATTTATCAGGGCATGTGCAGCACCATCTAAACTATAAAAATTATTTACGTTCCACCACAGTCCAGGTGGAACGTGAGCAGAATCAGGTGACTACGTCCTGTTTTAGAGCAGATTCTACGTCAGTCTGTTTTTAGGAAACTTCATTTTTCAGATCTGTCTCTCAGACAACCCTGCTGACCTTTGACCTCTGAGGGCCACAGTAAACTGTCATCTCTAAATGTTTCTGTTTTATATATCAACCAATAAACATATTTACACAATATTCATGCAACACATAAACAGATCAAGAAGAAAAAAAAAAACAAGAAAAAAAGAAGATACTATTTTGGCAACAGATTGTGGAGTCAAGCAATGAACATTTAGTAAAGCCTGACTGAATATTGGCCAATATCAGCTTCTTGCAAGAAACAGTGAAATAAATAAGAAATTGCTTGGTTTATTATTAGATCCCCAAGCTGAAAAACTTCTGGCAACTATTTTTCAAAAAAAAGAGCATAGCAACAAATGCAGTGACTGATGAAAAATTAAATATTTTCTGAGCTGAAGCTCAGCTTTACTGTATGTGGGACTTGCATCACTCCCGGTTCAGGAAGTCCTGGTAGTGTGGAAGAATTTCGTTGTGGGATTTTTGGTGGACCGAAATAAAAATAAATGGAAGAGCCAGTTTAGATTTCATTCACGTTGAAAATTCTCTTTATAGGACATTTTCCTTTTCATTCAATTTTTTTATTCATTACATTCATTTATCAGATGCTTCAATCCAATGTGACTCACATTTAGTTCATTCAAACCACATTGGAGCAACAGCCCCATATAATCAAAAAATGGGAGGGTATGCCTTTAAACAAATTACTATAAACATGTTCAGACTGTCTCACGAGTTTGAGTTCTTTATTTTAATTTCTTCATTTACCTACTTTCTACTTTCATGTCTTTAAATACTTGTGACCCTGAAGTATTGTACAGTATGCAAAGGTTAATGTACCTCTTGCCCTGTACTACCTTTGTATTCAAAAAATCATAAAAACTTAAATGCCAGTCTTTACCTTGGTTTTCACTTGTTTTTAATTTGTTTTAAGTGATCAGGTTATCTACAGGCTTGTTTCAATCTGTCTGACTGTGACATGACATCAGTTTTCAATAAACTGAATCTGTTCAGACGTCCTGACCAGTCTATTTTCTCAGTTCACATTTAGCAGTAAATTAACATTTCAGTTTCTTAATGAATCATGTATCATCACTAGGGTTGGATTCTGATAGTTTCTCTTTGGATCCAGTTCCTGGTTGGTGAAATACCCAGATTCATTAAGCTCCAACTCTAACGATTCTTATTTTCAACAGCCAGGTAACGTCAGCAGCTTCTCCAGTTTAAACGAAGACCTCAGTGGCGGTAGATTACACCAGCAGTAGCAGATTAATGTTAATTAATGTGAAACTTTAGTCTGCTGGTTATTGGGGTCTCTCCAAGCCGCTGACTGGACTCTGTCAAAGATGGTTTGAGAGTGAAAAGACACATCACTCTATAACATCTCTCTATGACCGGCAGTGACCTTTGTTTTTGTAGTTCAACAGAGTGGAGACTCTTCTCCAGAGAAGCGATCAGCTGATCGCAGCTCGTTAAATACAGGAGAGTCCCACTTTAACTTTTTAATGCATCAGATCAATATCTGGAACTCGCTAAGCTCAAAGTTCTGGATCAGGAGCGCCAGTATCCGAGTCTAGTAATTTGTGAAGAATCAGGTGTAAAAGTCAGTTTGTTCCAGCTGTTCTTTCAGTGTGTCACGACAATCAATATCAATCAGTAATCAATATTTCAAATCTTCTGCTGCTCAGCTCATGTTCAGGCTCAGGTTGGAGCTACAGGTCGTCAGCATTAATTAGGCTTCACTAATGTTAATTTAGTAGCTCCCACTAAACACTGAAGGATTTCTGTCTTCTGGTCCAACAGCTGATGACAGAGCTTTATTTACAACTTACAACTGATGAAAGAAACTTAATGAGATTCAATAAGGGATTCAAGTGGATTCAGATTCAATAAAGTGCTACTGAACTCCAACCCTAACTTCAATGACAGCTGTAGTATCACATGACATAGAAAGTAGCTCTCATATGGACTCTACTTTCCATTTCCATTGTCTGAATTTTTGAGGGCACTGAAAAATTCACAGTAAACATATTGCACTTAGCAGTAAATAAGGACACAGACAGAGACCGAAAGCCAGAGAGACAGTCATGTGGTCTGTGATAGTGAGAAGGGCAGAGGAACTAAAAACAGATCTAACCTATCAGTTAGGTTACAGTATGACGCGCGCACACACACACACACACACACACACACACACACACACTTACTTTACATTAGTTTTAAGGACACTCATTGACATAATGCATTCCTTAGCCCTTTAACTTAACCATCACAAATAAATGTCTAACCCTAAACCTTACCCTAACCAAAACCTGAGTTTGCACAGCTATCCTTGTTAGGAAACTGCACTGACTTCCATTCACTGTGGACAGCCTAACCCAACCCGTACCCCTCTGGGGTCGGCAAATCCGCTGGCAGCGAAAAACAGAAATTTTGTCAAACTGCTCTGAAAAGTCCTAGAAACATAAACAAAAAACATCCTCCGAAACATTCATCGGTCTAATTTTAAAATGTATATAATTAGAAAAGTGAAAATTTATTGTGTATAACTATGTGAGGGGATTAAAAATAACATGCACCTTTCAGTCTGAGTCAAAAAGCAGCTGTTGATGCCCCCCCCCCCCTTTAAAAATATAGCTATTCATATGTTAACGGGATGGTAATTTGGCAGTTGTTATTGGGTCATTACGGGGTAAGAAAGCTTGTCAAAACACCCAATTTGACTCCTATAAACAAGAGCACATGTTTGGGTTGTTTTTTACACTGACCCAGGAAAATGGTACACATACACCTCTGCTTCTGAAGCCTTGGAACAGATCCTGGACGCGAGTGACGATGACTGCAACTACCCCTCGGATGAAAGCTCTGAGGACAGTAAGAACGCTGAATGTTGCCATTTTGAGCTTTGACTCGATCCCGCTAAGGATGTTTGTAAAGAGTAAGTCGATTATTTTACCTCTGTCAACTCACAGGCACAGCAAATAATATCACTTTCTCTAGCTCAAATGTCTTTCATAAAGAGAGGTGATTCTAGGATCAGACCTTTAAAGAGAATGTGACATGTATACAGTGCCTTGCAAAAGTGTTTAACCCCCCCTGCTAAATCACTGATTTCACTAGATAATACATTTTTCTTTTTCTATATATGATATTTTACAACAAAATATAAACATAATGAATGAGTTTTACACCACAAGATATTTTTTAAGAAAATGAAAAACAAAATATGCTGTGTGCAAAAGTGTTAAACCCCTTTCACTGTATTATTCCAAAAATTTAATGTGATTGCATTTTCTATTCATCAAAACTTTATTCATTGGGTTTTTGGGTTTGAACCCAGCATTTTCAATAAACTGTAGAAATGTCTTTGTCTCTTTTCTTACAATTCACACTGACTTTCCAAACTGATGGGCATGGGGGGCAGAAAGGGCCACAATGACATTCCAGACTGACGGGCCACTGCCTTTGACAGTGGAGAGAGCATGTATTCGAAGTAGGGAAGCTGAGGGGGCAGCAGTACCCGCTACTGGCAGGGGGCTGTAACTACAAGGAAAAAAAGTTTGCTAAATGAAGCAATAAAAATCGCCCCCCACCCTCGTCATTAAATCCAATTTAATTGAAATCCAATTAAATAGAATTTCAACAATTTAATTGTTTATTCAATTGTTGAAATCCACCATTCGTTATTTTTTTTAATGATATTTGATTTCATTTTAGGGCATGCGTTTGTGTCTCTGATGCATAAAAGCAAAGCAGCACGTAGCTAGGCACCACGGACATATATAGTAGGATATATATAGCGATAGGACATTAGTGACTGGTAATGGTGAGTTAGGTATCATTCCTGCACTTGTTAATGTTTTCATCTGCTATGTGTATGTGTTTGTGTTATAAGGTTCAAGTGTCTTGGTGTATTAGTGCTACCCATAAAGCCTGGCTGTGGCTGAGTCAACAAAAAATTATCTTCTGATTAGGAATAAACTTGCATTCCGTGTGTCAACTGTCCATAGCCGAATATGGTACTATGCTGTTTTGACATACAACATGTTGGTGTTCAAGTTTGCAGTCAATTCTAGTATAAAATGTTCTAGAAACTGGTGTAAAATGTTGGCCATTCAAATTAATGCAAAAATCTTGATTGTTGCAGAGCATTTAATAGGACGTCATTATATAGACTCTCTCAGAACCCAAACTCTGGCCAACTTCCAGCGTCCCTGGGGGAGGGGCACTTTTAACGGTGTGTTGACCCCCTACCTCATCAATATTCACTGTATAGGCCACTGGCTCTGAAAAAATGTAGTTTCCCTCCAAAGTTCCAACACTTCAGTAGTCATCCATTAGCTATACTGCTTATCCTTCAAGGGGTAGCGGGGGCTGGAGCCAATCCCAGCTGACATTGGACAAGAATTGGGGTACACCTTGGACAGGTTGCCAGTCTATCAAGGTGCCGACATACAGAACCATACAACTTAGTCATGCTCACATTCACACCTACAGACAATTTCGAGTCACCAATTAACCTGCATGTCTTTGGACTGTGGGAGGAAGCTGGAGTACCCAGAAAAAAACCCATGCATACACAAGGAGAACATGTAAACCCCACAAAGAAAGCCCAAAGCCAGACCACATGAAAATTCTGAATGGTTTAAACAACTATGTGTAGCCAATACCTACTGCATTTTTACGAGGTTGGTTCAGACTTCAAAAGTCTTGGTCGGAAATGTTTTTATATATATAAAAACATTTCCGACCAAGACTTGGGGATCTAATAATCAGCACCTGTGAAAATAGGTTTTTGAAAAGTATATGTTTGCAGTTGATTTAAACAAGAAATTATTAATGACATTTCTTACTGCTCTCAGATTATTGTGTTGAACATGAGTATGTGCTGAATATACACATCACTTTGGGACCAATGTTTTGTAGATAGGTGAAATATATAAAAATATCAAGGCATGTCAAACTACCTCAAAAGTGGCTGACAGGCCTCAGACTCCAGAGGGTTAACCATAACCAATTCATGCCTTACCCTAACCTAAGCTCAATTCACACTTTACCCCTAACGTTAACCAGGACCTCAGAAATTATGATTTGCCTCATGAGGACCTAGCTTTGGTCGTTGTTTACTCCAGAATAGGTCCCAAAGAGGTAACAAAAACACGTACACACACATACACCATCAGCCACGACGTTAAAACCAGTTACCGGTTTCAATCTTGTGGCTGAGTGGTGTATACTCAATCTCCTTGTTGACCTCTGAATCACAACCCTGTTACACAACCTTCACTTGTCAGTGTGACAGAGAAACACAGCTGTGTGTGTGTCCGGTGTGTTTTTTCATAGTGTAACCTGACCTAACCTGTAGAAGTCAATGATGTCGCATAGGATCCCCCACCACCCCTCCGAACACAACCACACACACTGACTGTTGCCCTATCGCAGATCACAGATCAGATAAAAAAATCTGTGATATTAAAGGACAAGTTAATATGTTTTGAGTCTGTATAAAACCATCAGTCAAATGTCCATATGAACTGGGTTTTCCTCCTGTTCATACTGGACATTAACAGATCTCTGCACAACATGTTTCTGATGGAAGTGATAGAGACAAAGTCCACAGTCATTCTGTGTGAAATACTGTATATTCTAAAATTTATCTGCAGGTGATGTGAAGCTTTAACAGTCTGAGTTAAACACATCAGTCATCCAGGTGTACAACACCACCTGTACGACTCAGGTACGTACCGAGCTGGCTGAGGTCCAGGGAGGTCCAGTGCAGTCCAGTTGGACAGGACGGAGACAGTGTACGAATACTGATTCGGCCATGAATGTCCAAACCCCACAGAGCATCACGACAGGCAGACAGGTAAGTCAGCTCCACCTGCGCAGACAAGTAGAACACAGAGGAAAATCAGTAGAACGCACAGGTAGACCGGGAGAGTGAGTAGAAACCAGTAGAATCAGAGTCCGAAACAGGTGACATGTGTTCTTACCTCAGGTGGTAGAGGGACAGAGGAGGGGCGGAGCTCTCCATCCTGATCCCAAACACAGAACAGATCCTTCCTGCTCTGAGCCAACCACAGGAAGGTACCTGAGACACACAGGTAGACTGATGATCAGGTGAGCTTAATGTTACATATGAATGATGGGGAGTGAGTCTCCTGTCCAGAGGTCCGGGGACTAGTTGCAGACGTCTGATGGCAGGCTCAGAGACTCCGGCGAGGAGGGAACTGCAGTAGTCCAGGTGGGAGATGACAAGCACCTGGATGAGCACCTGGGATAGTGCTTATTCAGAGTATGAGGAGCTGACAGTTACACGCATACAAGGACAGAGACTTTGTTTAGTGTCCAGGTCTGTACAGGTGTGTTACCTTCTCTGTGAGGCACAGCTGAAGATGTGATGAAGGTCCACCTGGTGGCTGACACGGTTCCTCTTGGAACGACATTCTGCCAGAAAGTTCCTGAAGGAACCGAACACAAACAGCAACTGAGAAATGGAAAAACTATAAAACTGAACCCTGTTCTGATGCTCTACTGGACTCTGGTGGACTTTCCTAGATATTACAGGACTTTACTGACCCACGAGGCTGCCGCGGGCCAGGTGCAGCTGGTTCCGTCCTGATGCGACCCAGACTCCGCTGGCGTTGGCGCTGACCAGGCTTGGCTGGCACTGTGAGTACTGTGACAGGAAGGCGACCACCCGCTCGACTGGTGCCCTGGTTACCGTGGCAACACTCTGCGTGGCTTGCAGCAGCGTCTGGAACAGACTGCCCTGATCGAAGACCACATAGTCTGATATACTGATCTGATGGAGAGGGAGAGGGAGAGAGACAGAGGGAGGGAGAGAGGGAGGGGGAGACAGGAAAGAGAGACAGAGGGAGAGACAAAGAGAGGGAGAGACAGGGAGAAGGAGAGAAAGCGAGAGACAGACAGGGAGAGAGAGACAGAGAGAGAAAAATGGACAGGCTGTTGAGCTGAAATCCAACAGGACAAACTCCAAAGATCAGACCGTCTCTTTCTCTACCTGCCACCAGTGATCATCATCTCCCTGCGGTCTGGACGAACAGATCCCGGTTCTAAACCACAGGCTGCCACTGGTGTCCAGTGCCCAGGCCGTCCCGCCGTCTCCCAGGGCAACGCACATCAACTCCAGACCCTGAGCCTCACTGACACACACACACACACACACACACACACACAGTGACACATAATAACACATTAACACACGGTAACATGCCATGACGTGCAGTAACACGCATTAACACACATTTACACACAGTGACATGCAGGCACACGCAGTAATACACATTAACACACAGTAACATGCAGTAAAACAGTATCACTGAGGATTTCCACTGTTCACAAATAATAACGAAGTGTTTATTAAGATAAGCCAGCTCTCTGTATACAGTAGTATTGCAGAAATAGTAGTACCTGACGGTGTCGTACTTCCAGCCCTCTCCCTCACTGCAGTAGCTGTTCAGTCCCTCTCTGTAGAATAAAGCCTTGTGTTCGCTCAGAGCCCAGACCACGCCTCCTCTCAGACACACCTGGCTGAACACACAGGGGGAGTCCACCTTCACCGAGCGAGCACAGGGACGCTCCACACTCAGACCTGATGGACAGAGACAGTGGTAACTGTGGGAACGGCACACAACGGCTCCTCCTTCACCTCTAGACCTCCTCCTGGAGGATCCAAGGGTGTTCCCAGATCTGATGGGATTTACAATCCTCCAGTGTGTTCTGGGTCTTCTCCTTCAGAGGAAGTCTAGAAGGATCCTGATCAGATGGTGAACCACCTCAGCTTACTCCCTTCAACACAAAAGGAGCGGTGGTTCTCCTCCTCCTCCTGGATCTCTGAGCCCCTAACTGTCTCAAAGGAGGTCCAGACTCCCTTACAAGGATACTCATTTCAGCTGCTTGGATCCACCATCTCACTGTTTCAGTCACTAACCAGAGACCAGGACAAGAGCTTTAGGGTAAAGTGCAGGACCACAACAGAGGAAGCGCTGAAAAGGAAGGACTGAAAATTCAAAACCAACTCTAAGTCAGTGTTACAAGGTTTTCCTGTTGTGTTAGGTTTCACAGCAGCTGCGTGGATAGAACCCAAAGTGAAACAGACTGAGTGAATAAACGTTGACGTACATGAAGCACGACAAGAGGAAACCATCAGATCTGTGAGGAGACTGGAACCTTCGTCACATTAACACATGAAACCACCAGAAATGTCAGATTTCCATCATGTTTTCCGCGTGGATTTCCATCTGAGCTTTGACTGGAGCTCTCATAATAACCTTATTTTGCTGTGTCCTTTTCTTCTTTTGAGGTTTAATGGCAGCGACTGGCGAATCAGCTCTGTCAGCTGTTTATCAACCAGTCAGCTCATATTCAAACAGCAGGAGTGGAGGGAAATAAGACTTCACTAACATTTTGATGATTTTTCTGGAAATTCTGTTAAAATTTGAGCTACAATTGGATGGAAAGCTGACTCATGTTGAATGATGTCTGAACACAAAGAGCCTGTGTTATGTTGTAACGCAACACAACACAGTTTACCCTGATCAAGTTCATACCAATTGTCACTGCTGTACAACCTGTATGCACTTCTACTGTTAAATAAAAAAATCTGTTCAACTGTGATTATATAAATCGATGTGTTATCCTGCATGCGTTTGTCTTTTTCCTGCCAAAACATACCCAGAGGGTAGAAATGAATCTGTTGACAGTAACAGTAATGATATACAATATCATCAGGAAATTCATAAGCTTATATTTTAACACAAAAAAGGAGCTTTAGTCCTGCAGCTGGAGTCACATCTGATGAGCAAAATTAAACTAGTTACAATACAAGTAAACATGTGTAAACCTCAGATTAAAGTAGACAGGGATGCCCCCTGCTGGTCACACAGAGACCTCACAGCTGCAGAAAGAAAAAAAACACATTGAAAATGATTCTGCATCTTTTCAAAAAGGTAATTGGAATAAACAAGTAAATTCAAATGACTAAAGACTCCACTAGAGTAACAGGCAGACACGATGATGCCTGCATGTTGTTTAAAGTTCTAAATAAAGATAGCTTGAGGCAGAATAAAAGATGTTTGTCCGAACCTTCTGGTCTGATGATGCCATTTCAGAAACCAGCTCCTCATTTTAGGTCATTTTTTTCTATGTTTTTGTGAAACTGCAGCAGGTGTGACGGCCTCTCTCATCCAGGACTACAACCATAAATTCAACCTAAAAAATAAGTGTCGAAAACATGCAGTCTGATCTCGTTTCTTTGATTTAGATTTCAACTTGTTCAGAAACTGTACGTTGGTGTCTTATTTGGGATTTTAATTTGTCTCCTTCCTCTGGTCTGTTTTCTGTTTCTTTAGATGGTTGCTATTCCACGACAGTTTTAACCAGTCTGAATCAATCATTCAAGTAAGACAGGTAGGAAGTTACCTGTCTGCAGGTAGAGGTCACCGTTGGTCCTGATGATCCAGGCGGAGTCATCACTCAGAGCGACGAATGCCGTTTGTTCCACAGCTTTGTACCAGTGACGTTTTCCTTTAACCGACACTTTAGCACAAGCAAACGCTGTCATGCTCTTCTGCTCCACCTTCCACAGCAAATTACCTGATGGAAATAGCAATAATTAGCATCCACTTAATGCTGCATACACCTGCGTCTAAAAACTGAGGAGCCACAGTTTAGGATCATTAACAACAATTTTATTACAAGCTATTGTTTTTCAACAGGTGGGCAGAGGATCTGTCATGTGTATGTCAGCAGCTCACCTGAAGGTGATAATGTCACCTGATGGACGTTGTCCTCAAAGCGCTGCCAGTTGAGTCCAGTTTCAGGGAGAGCGCTGCAGAACAGTGCTCCTTTAAAGTCCAGACACCACACGTACCTGAAACACACAGTTCACCTATAAGATACCTGCTGAACACCTGTCAGTCATCTAGTAACGGTCCTCCTTTAAAGTCCAGACATCACACATACCTGAAACACACAAGTCAGACTTTGGTCACCTGAGAGTCACCTGCCGACCCACCTGTCAGTCACCTGCAGGCTCAGTATTCCACATCCTGGTCCTGAGTATCCCATCCAGCTTTCTGCCAACTAAAAAGATAAAAGAAAAATATAATATTAAATCCTACTGGGAGACTCACCTGGTCAGGTTTGCGTTTGTCTCACCTGGTCAGGTTTGTGTCTGTCTCTGTCCTGAATGTCCTGGTCCATCTGTCTGACTGTTGTCTTCTCTGTCTGATTGGATGGACAGGTGTGGCTGTCTCCTCCGCTGCCAGCAGCAGGCAGGGTATGACAGTAGATGTCTCCCTCTTCATCACTGGACATACTGGGTTCTCTGTCCACAGTGGACACAGTGGAGTAAAACATCTGGTCTGCCAGACCAGGAGGTGGTGCCAGGTCATCCTCCTGTAAACAAAAACAAAGGAAATTTAATATTTAATGACATTCATGATTGATGCTTTGGTCTAAAACAGAGTTACAGAGTCCTAGGGACTAGTTGTAGAAGTCTAGAGACAGACCCAGGACCTTCGGTTAGGAGGGATGTACAGTGGTCCTGGTGGGAGATGATGAGTCAGTCCCTCCAGAATTAACAAATTCAACCAATCCCTGCGAATTCTGTGCGACCTTGCAATTTTGTCCAATCGCTGCAACTTTTCCGTAAAAATAACCAATTGTAGTTTCCCCACGGGTTTCACCGAACATAGCAGCCTCCCGCGCAAAATGTTGAGCTGTACACATGTCCCCAAACTCGCTTTCTTGTTTCTGGTTGTGAAGATCTAGACGTGTGACACAAATGTCTCACATTTAACGACAAAAAATGCTGCTAAAGACCATTCATGGCAATTCCCTGATGTTCTGCTCAAAAGTGGCGGTAAATTGTTTTGTACCGTGTTCAATGTTGTGGTGGAACGCAAACAAAAGTCATCGATTAACAAACACTTTCTACCACAAAACACACCCAGAAAATGGCTGAAACACGTGGACAACAGACACAACCAATAACCATGACACAAGCTGTTGCATCCAGATCTATTGCGAGGGCTGAGAGAATACAGGTGAGTTAGTTACATGGTCACCGGTTACGTTAGTGTAGTATAAATCACAAAATGATAGAGGCATGTTTGCCTGTTTGCGTGACAAACTGCGTGTGTGTGTGTGTGTGTCAGATAAAAGAAATATTTTAGGAATAAAAAGTCTCAATGTTTAAACATGGTGTAAAAGCTTTATTCAAAATATCAAGTTGGATGTGTAATGAAATCAGATGGAGACCGTGTGTGTGTGAGACACATCACTGAGTGAGGCAGAGGAGAGAGAAAAAAGTTAAATGCAAATAAGCTCAAACATTATCTTGTAAAAGGGTAGGCTACTGTGCTGCAGGGATTCATGAATTATGCCAAAAAATTACAACTATTTTTGCAATTTTCACTTACTCCTGTATTTTCATTGCAGAAAAACAACTAAAAAACATCACAAGATGCATTGTAATTTTTACAAAAGCTGCTGCATTTTAGGCTGCGACAATCCTGAAAAAAGCCTGTGAAATCTTGGAGGGACTGGTGAGTGAGGAAGGGGAGAATCCTCCTGATGATGCATAGGAGGTTTCTCCATGCTGCTGCCATTTTGCTTGAGAATGACACCATTAGGGTTACTCACAGGTTCCTCACTGGCCAAGCTGGCACCACTGCTATGTTGTCATAGTGATGCACAGGTTATCGCGGAGGGATGTTTTGCACTGAAGGAAACGCAAGCTCAGTCTGGTGCAGGTTGGACCACCTGGTGGGAGCAACCAGCCAGGTAGGATGCAGACAGAAAAACACACAATGTTTTTAGGGTGGGGAGAGAGAGCTGGTGCACGAGCAAGAGGATGAGACAGGTCCAGGAGTACAGGGACCAGACGAGTCCATGAGTAAGAGGTACAGACAGATCCAGAAGAAAAAGGACCAGGAAAAGATAGATCCAAGACTAAGAGGACAGAGTGAGTTTGTTTTGGCTGTGTGTAGCACCGCTGTGCTGTGTTGTTCTGGAGGAGATAAGCAGATCATTCAAGTGTCTTGAAAAGAAAGGGTTGAGGAGATAAAGGTCTGTGCCTTTTGTTGACTGACGGGTCCATTGTGTTTGTTTCAGAAGGGGAGCGATAGTGGCAGATGAACTGTTAACTGGGAGTTGTTAACTTATCAGGGTAAAGTAACCAATTTACCTGTTTAAATGTTGCATTCTCCTTCAAAAAATGAATTTGCTTTCAGAAATCAGCAAAATTTCCTTCCCAGTGTAAATCTGACCTTAGGATCAGCAGTCCTCAGGGGATCACCTCATAGTTACATACAGAATAATATCGTTATGATCATGTAGGTGTAACAGAAACTCCACCATCAACACACCTCCTCCTCCTCCGGTCCAATCAGAGGGCTCAGAAACTCATCCTCTTGCTCCTCCATTGGCTGCTGCTCCTGTCCATCATCTTCCTCAGTGTTGTGCATGTAGGAGAAGGTGCACTCCAGCAGCAGATCCACATCCGGGGTTGGAGGGACAACCTCCCCCTCTGGGTCAGGACCAGAAGCCTTTCCTGGGATCAGCTGGCTCCCCAGACCCTGGAGGAGCAAGGATCCTCGAGGGAGGAGGGAACTGGGACAAGAAAACAAGGATGAAACAGATGGGTCAGCAGGAGCAGGAGACAAGGGTGAGACAATGATACGGTTATGTGGTATGCTGGTCTTCAAACTAACCCAGACTCCATCTCCTCTCCATCTTTTACACCTCTGTCTGAGCCTCCTCCTCCCTCCGCCTGTGAATCCTGGTCCTGGTTCTGTTCTGGAGAGTCCTGGTTCTGAAGGTCCAGCCCAATGAGGGAGGCTCGGTCGCTCAGAGGAGTTCCACTTCCTCCATCACTACAGTTGCCATCCTGGACTATAAACATGGAGTCTGAACAGCTGCTCTCAGAAAGATGGTTCCCACTGCTGCTGTCTGAGGACGGACAGGAGGACAAAACAGTCAGTTATAAAGTCTGACTGTCTGTCCCTCAAACTTTCTGTCTCTTTTTGTGTTTCTGCTTACCTTGCCGTCTCCTCCTCTTCTTCACTCTGATGGCTTTCACCACCAGCTCCTGTTGCATCTCCTCCTGACCCAGGGGGGCACTGTAGCGTCTGGAGCTGAGCTCACAGGATGTGGTTACTGGGGCAATTCCATAAAGACTGTCCCAGGAAGTGACTGAGCTGCTGCGACTACGGGAGCTGCTGGTGAGCAAACCAGACCGCCGGCAGAACTGCTCCATCACCTGCACCCGCATGGAGTTTGTTTATATAGCAATACGTATAAAACAGATTACGTTATACCAACAACAAAAAAATAACAGTAACAGTAAAATAACCAGTTTGTAAATCAAAACTTCAACCAGTAAACCAGTCTGTTATTCAACACATTAACCAGTCAACCAGTCTGTAAGGCAACAAGTTAACCAGTCAACCAGTCAAACAGCTTGTGGACACGCACGCACGCACGCACGCACGCACGCACGCACGCACGCACGCACGCACGCACGCACGCACGCACGCACGCACGCACGCACGCACGCACGCACGCACGCACGCACGCACGCACGCACGCACGCACGCACGCACGCACGCACGCACGCACGCACGCACGCACGCACGCACGCACGCACGCACGCACGCACGCACGCACGCACGCACGCACGCACGCACGCACGCACGCACGCACGCACGCACGCACGCACGCACGCACGCACGCACGCACGCACGCACGCACGCACGCACGCACGCACGCACGCACGCACGCACGCACGCACGCACGCACGCACGCACGCACGCACGCACGCACGCACGCACGCACGCACGCACGCACGCACGCACGCACGCACGCACGCACGCACGCACGCACGCACGCACGCACGCACGCACGCACGCACGCACGCACGCACGCACGCACGCACGCACGCACGCACGCACGCACGCACGCACGCACGCACGCACGCACGCACGCACGCACGCACGCACGCACGCACGCACGCACGCACGCACGCACGCACGCACGCACGCACGCACGCACGCACGCACGCACGCACGCACGCACGCACGCACGCACGCACGCACGCACGCACGCACGCACGCACGCACGCACGCACGCACGCACGCACGCACGCACGCACGCACGCACGCACGCACGCACGCACGCACGCACGCACGCACGCACGCACGCACGCACGCACGCACGCACGCACGCACGCACGCACGCACGCACGCACGCACGCACGCACGCACGCACGCACGCACGCACGCACGCACGCACGCACGCACGCACGCACGCACGCACGCACGCACGCACGCACGCACGCACGCACGCACGCACGCACGCACGCACGCACGCACGCACGCACGCACGCACGCACGCACGCACGCACGCACGCACGCACGCACGCACGCACGCACGCACGCACGCACGCACGCACGCACGCACGCACGCACGCACGCACGCACGCACGCACGCACGCACGCACGCACGCACGCACGCACGCACGCACGCACGCACGCACGCACGCACGCACGCACGCACGCACGCACGCACGCACGCACGCACGCACGCACGCACGCACGCACGCACGCACGCACGCACGCACGCACGCACGCACGCACGCACGCACGCACGCACGCACGCACGCACGCACGCACGCACGCACGCACGCACGCACGCACGCACGCACGCACGCACGCACGCACGCACGCACGCACGCACGCACGCACGCACGCACGCACGCACGCACGCACGCACGCACGCACGCACGCACGCACGCACGCACGCACGCACGCACGCACGCACGCACGCACGCACGCACGCACGCACGCACGCACGCACGCACGCACGCACGCACGCACGCACGCACGCACGCACGCACGCACGCACGCACGCACGCACGCACGCACGCACGCACGCACGCACGCACGCACGCACGCACGCACGCACGCACGCACGCACGCACGCACGCACGCACGCACGCACGCACGCACGCACGCACGCACGCACGCACGCACGCACGCACGCACGCACGCACGCACGCACGCACGCACGCACGCACGCACGCACGCACGCACGCACGCACGCACGCACGCACGCACGCACGCACGCACGCACGCACGCACGCACGCACGCACGCACGCACGCACGCACGCACGCACGCACGCACGCACGCACGCACGCACGCACGCACGCACGCACGCACGCACGCACGCACGCACGCACGCACGCACGCACGCACGCACGCACGCACGCACGCACGCACGCACGCACGCACGCACGCACGCACGCACGCACGCACGCACGCACGCACGCACGCACGCACGCACGCACGCACGCACGCACGCACGCACGCACGCACGCACGCACGCACGCACGCACGCACGCACGCACGCACGCACGCACGCACGCACGCACGCACGCACGCACGCACGCACGCACGCACGCACGCACGCACGCACGCACGCACGCACGCACGCACGCACGCACGCACGCACGCACGCACGCACGCACGCACGCACGCACGCACGCACGCACGCACGCACGCACGCACGCACGCACGCACGCACGCACGCACGCACGCACGCACGCACGCACGCACGCACGCACGCACGCACGCACGCACGCACGCACGCACGCACGCACGCACGCACGCACGCACGCACGCACGCACGCACGCACGCACGCACGCACGCACGCACGCACGCACGCACGCACGCACGCACGCACGCACGCACGCACGCACGCACGCACGCACGCACGCACGCACGCACGCACGCACGCACGCTCGCACGCACGCTCGCACGCACGCACGCTCGCACGCACGCACGCACGCACGCACGCACGCACGCACGCACGCACGCACGCACGCACGCACGCACGCACGCACGCACGCACGCACGCACGCAACACACGCACGCACGCACGCACGCACGCACGCACGCACGCACACACACACACACACACACAGCGTCAACATCCACACAACATTCACACAAAGTCAACTTATACACGTCAATAATCAGACAGCATCAAAATAAACGTCAACATTCACACAGTTAACTTTCAAAGGTCAACATTCAGTCAGCTTCATTATTCGCACAGCTTCAACATTCACACAACTGTAGGTCGTACTTGTACCTCATTGGGACAGTCGATGGACATAGATGCTGTACTCATTAACAGAGTGTTATAAGTATAAATAGAAGTAGTACCTCACTGAGACAGCTAAAGACATAGTCCCTTTCACTCTCCCACTATTGCAGAAAAATGACATATTTAAGGGATGGGTGCTTTGGTCCAGAAACAGACTTAGTATTAGAAACAGTCGTCTTCACAGCTTTTTATGGATTTCTCAGGGGTTACGAGTTTACTACATGTACAGAATCTATCGATCCTTTACGTGACCTCACTATAGCTGATGTAACATTTCACCCTCACTACTTCTCTACATTCTTAAAACACTTAAAGAATGATAGGGATAGAAAAGTAACATCAATTTTAATTTCTGAAACTAATTCTGCTTTTTGTCTTCTGTCCTCTATGACTCGCTATCTGAGAATCCGACCTCATGCCAGCCAACAAGAGCCTCTGTTTGTCATGGAGAAATGGAGAAGGGAAAACCCATCTCCCAAGCTTGGTTTGCCTCTCGCCTTTGCCTCTTCTGCCAATCCCGCAGGCTCCCACCAGGACGCTACATGGCCCATTCTCTCTCTCGCATAGGAACAGCAACAACTGCATCATTCATAGCTCTTGTCTCAATGCTCAAAGCTATGAGTGCCTTGTGATCTGCTGGCTAATAAAATAAATGTTATGGCATAACTGCTTTTGCTCTCATTACCAAATTACTAGCTATGTTACTTCTAACTAGCAAATCTGTGTAGATTGAATTGGCCTCACTGCATGTAATTTTAGTCCAGTTGGCTTTCCCACTTAAATTGCACAGACAGCTCCTCCTGCTAGCACTTCCATGTAAGCGCATGGAAGGCCACGAAGGTTTGCCTTTATATATTGTTTTGGAGATCTTTGCTGTTTCTCTACCTGTCTTAGGCTTTCCACGTAAGCACGTGGAGGGACAGGGGAGGTCCCAGAAAAGAGCCATATAACCGAAATATGTATGGCAATTTTGGAATTTTTTAAATAAAATTTTCTTTGACTAAAGTGGTCCTAACTGAAATTGGAAATCCTGTTAGTTCAGGTAGGCCACAAAGTCAAGCTCAGCCCACAATCCCAGTACATTAACTGATAGCAGCAGATCTCAATGCCAGCCCAGATCAGCTGATGGCTCAGCTGATTCTCTTCTATGCATCCAATTGGCAAATCTCATATACAGCACCCTATTTAAGCTGCTTTAGCCTGCCTACCCTCTCCTTCCTTTGCAAACCACTTTGCAACCCGCCTCCACCCGAGCTCCTATATTTCATGCTGTATTTGACTTAATATCATGTCTGTTTTCATCGATGCCTCTTCTTTTCTTGACCCAGGAATTATTGGAAATAAAAATTCTTTGACGGAGGTGCTCCTGACTGAACTAGAAAATGGCAAACAACCTAGTACACTGAGGAGCACAAGTCTTGTGGATGAGCAGAAATTGATTTGCGTGATTAAGAAAAACCCCTTCATCACTGCACAGCAAGTCAATAATCTACTCCAGGATGTAGGCGTACATGTTTCCTTGTCAATGAGTAAGAGAAAAAGACTTCATTACCAAAACCTCAGATGATTAATCACAAAATAGAAACCCCTCGTAAACCTGAAAAGCAGAGAGGCCAGACTGCAGTTCACAAACACACACAAAAAGAAACCAGGAGTGTTCTGGAACAAAGTTCTATGGACTGATGAAACAAAAATCAACCTCTATCAAATTTAAGGAAGAGGAAATTGTGTGAGAAAAAAGGAAAACCTCATGACCCAAAGCCACCACCTCATCTGTCAAACATGGTCTTGGTTCTGATATGGCTTGGGGAAGTATGCCTGCCAACTGAACTGGCACAATGGGATTTATTGATAATTTCACGGCTGATGGAAGCAACAGGATGAATGCAGAGTCATGGACAATGATCCTAAATATAGGGCCAAAGCAACCACAGAGCTTTTCGGGGTGAAGAGGTGAAATATCCTCAACTGGCAGAGTCAATCACCTGATCTCAGTCCACCTAAGCTGCAGTCCACCTAAGCTGCAGTCCACCTGCTGAAGACCAGACTAATGGCAGAGAGACCTCACTACAAGCAATAGCTGAAGGTGGCTGCAGTTAAACCTTGAGAGAGCATCAACAGGGATTATTTCAAATTAAATGTGCTGAAGCTAAGAGCCTGAAGAACAAAAATGCGTAACTGTCCAAATACGTACAGTCTGGACTGTACGTGCTGTACAGCGTATAATAAGCATTATTATTAGCAGCAATGGTACCTCGCTGAGACAGTCAAGGACGTAGATGCTGTACTCATTCCAGCTGAGGATCCAGCCCTCTCTGAGGAAACAGCTGAGAAGACCGAGCTGCCTGTCTGCTGGACGGTATGCGCCGACTGGACCAGGACGAGGAAACAACTCAAACGGAGGAATCTGGCAAAGACAGAAAAACAGGTTGAGAGTTATACAGGTAGACAGATGGGTGGACAGACAGTTATTAACAGTCATGATGATTAGGTATCTTGGATCAGATGAACCAGGAAAATTCTCCAAGACCAAACACTAAGTGCAGCTGTCTTAATAGAGTAGCAGTATTAACACACGTAGAACTACTTATAATACAAAAGAGCATCAATATTTAAGTACAGGTCTCCAGACTGCGACCATTTTTTCAGAGTGTGTGAGTTAAATTTCACGTGGTGCTTTCATGTGAGTGCATGATCATGTAACTCGCGAAACAATCCATTTAGCTGTTACCATATTCCAAATATGGTCGTCTATAGGTAATTATTTAAAAAAATAAAATAAAAAGAGGAGAGAAAGGAGGAGGAAACTGTTGGAGAGGGAGAGCCAACAAGAAGTCCAGAATCAGACAAGTGATGGTGAGACTGCAGCTGCAGGGAGAGTTCAAGTACAGGTAGGGAGAGACTGACTGAGCCAGTGAAGGATCACGATGGTTAATGTAGTACCTGTGGTTGTGGTATAAGGGGAACGCTATGCTGTTCGTGTATTGCAGGAAATTCTAAACTTGTTACCAATTCAACACAGTTTAAGCATGAAACTGAAGTTGCACACAAAACCTGCAGGGACGGACGCATTACCGGAAACACCGAGCCTCGCCCCACTTTTTAGATGTTAGATGAGAATAATACATCAAAGGAGCAAAATGAAATGTTCACCGACACTTCACACTACCTAGAACATAGCAAAAAAGGAACTCCTGTCGATAAAATTCAAATCTCAGATCTCACTGATGAGGAAGAATGAGTTGAATGTGAAGCCAATCTATGCAAACGACATGGCCTGTGCCCATTTTATAGTGTGATATCAGGCAACCTCCGGGAACAGACTGGTGACAAAACTGCCTCCGCCCTTACCTATTATTTGTGACATAGTACCACCGACCTTACTTTCAAAGAAAGACAGATTCCCATGTAATTTATAATGCAAGATCATCCAATATCCTAATTGGCCATATTGAGGTTTAACATGCACATTTGGAAGGTAAGGGTGTGTGTGTGTCATTTGCTTCCATTTAATGATAAAGAAAAACATTCTAATTACAATAGCCTAATATTTCAATTAATGTACACATTTTAAGGTTCATGGTAAACTTAACTATTTATCCCTAAAGGGAATTTGAGTGTTACAGCAAGTATCACAGAAATGACAACAGATATCAGTTTAGTTTGTTCTAGATCCAAATGCAGACACAAGCGACAGGTGGTCAGGAACATGGGAGAAAGACAGAGGAAACAAACAAAAAAAAAAAACAACCCAAACCTAGCAGGTAGCTAGCAGGCTTGGATGGCTTGGAGGATACTTCTCTATGTGCCAACCTCACATTAGCCTTTTTGTGCTCTCTACTAGAGTTTTTTTTTTTCCCATCTCTATTCACCTTACAAGCTCAAAAGGGTATAAAACAGATTAAAAAAAAAAAAAAAAAACATCCTCAGAAGAAGTGTCCACTGGGCCCATAGCAGTCAGTTTGTACTGTTAAAATTTGATTTGTTCTGGACCCAAATGCAGACACAAGAGACAGGTGATGATGTGAGGTTTCTTTTAATAAGAATAAACAGGCTTACATGTGTACGAGGTGAACATGTTGGCAGCCAGGAACAAGAAGGAAAGAAAAAAAAAAAAAAAAAAAAACACTGGTGGCAGATACTCTGGAAAAAATTCTGCAACATCACAGGAAACAAATGCACAAGGAACACAGCCAGGAACAAAGCAGACAAACTGATGAAGAGTGAGGGGAACACAGACTAAATACACAAGAAAGGGAAGGGTAATTGGGAACAGGTGAAACTAATTAGGGTGGGGCACGCAATCAGAAAGGTGGGAAACACACTAGGGCAGGACGTAACAACCAACAGTCACACGTGGTAAGTAATTTCAAAATAAAACAGGAAATAATAACAGAGTCCTGGAAATGTCAGGAAGAGGGGCAGATCATGACACACATAGCTTATAAAAAATATGCACGTATATGCATTTTTATATATGCATCAACAAATATACAAAAAAAGTTCTGTACTCAATAAAAATAAGTAGAATAAAAATAGTTTTTTTAAACTTAAGGCAAGATACTGCTATTAAGCTGCACAATTAAATGTAAAATGTACATTGGCACATCAATACAAAGTTTATGCAAATTTAGACAACGATTCATCAGCATGAAAGGTCATTGATTAATACCATGCTGTACCAAAAGAAAAAGGCTGCGACCTAAACAGGTTCTGGTGTGACCAACTGAGAATTTGGTAGCACCAGTGCTATGTGTGGAAAAGTTAGTCTAGTAGGGAAAACCAGTAGCAGTTAAAGTATGTGTAACACGTTGCTCCATCAGTTGTGTCTTCTGAACAGCTCCTGCTGCAGTAACAGTACTACATGTATGTGTTAGCAGTATGTTCCCAGAGTTACCAGTGTACCTGTGTGTTGAAGAGTGGTTTGAGAAGTCGGGTGTCCTCCACCTGTCCTCTGATGTCAGACCTCCACAATCTGAGTCCAGGTCGAGCAGCAAACACCTGAAGATCACTTTGTTTACAGAGAGCCGGCAGGAAGCAGGCTCCGAACTTGCCGCTACTGCAAACAACATGTACAAATACTGTCAACATGTATAAATACTGAACCAACACAAAACATACTGTCAAGGTCTACAAATACTGAACACGTAAAAATACTGTCAGCATTTACAACTACTAATCCCAGTTAGAAATTCTGTCGACACGAAAAACTATAAATCACATTTAAAAATACAGATATATTTCATTTAAAAATAGTGTCAACATGTTTAACTATATATCAGATTTACAACTACAATCGGTTTTAAAACTACAGACTCATTCACAGCTACGGTCACATGCATACCACATACTGCAGGTTTAACCCTTCCACCATTTTAAATCAGACTGAATTACTGAACTAAAAGAGTAACTTCACACTGATTCTACATGTACAGTCACTTCATTGCATTATTTATTGATCGTGGTCCCATTTTATAGTGTTTATTGCAACAGACATTAATTTCCTTTTTCCAGAAAAAAAAATCTGCTAATTCTGTCCTCTAGACCCCAAAAAAGTGAAAAATCTGTGACATACCCTGAGACACCTCCGAATGATGTGTGGACAGTATGGACTGTGAGAGTAGCAGTAGTCTTAATAATATCTCCACTACTTGTAAAGGGCAGTTTATACTTGCCTACACCATAGCCTACGCAAGTTGGCTATGCCATTATGAGCATTTAGACACTGGTGTGTCTGCTTCACTCTGCAACTACACCACCAAACCACTAGTTGGCGTGGGGTTTCTATGCCATTGTCTTGAGTTTCTTCGTGTGCTTCAAACAATGGCAACTGAAACTGAGCACATCATGTTGGACATGCTGCTAATAAATGGTGAACAACAGCTACTTCTACTGATATTACTGCAACACAAAATAGAGAGAAGACATCGGAGGAGATGGTGTGTACAACCACTGAATCAATTGAGGCTGGATGAATTTTCTGTGCTTGTCAAGCCACTGAGAAACATGGGTGACCAAGCAGACCAATCTGACTGTTGGTCTGCAACACAGCAACACAGACTGCAACAGACTGTTGCAGTCTGTGTTGCCTCAGTGCACGTCAGGCTAAGGCGTAGGGTACGGCAGAGGTTTCATGCTTACACTGTGCCTACAGCGTTGATTCTTCGCATAAGTATAAACTGCCCTTAAGCCAGTGGTTTATTGTGTTAATCAGTGTTATAGTGTTTGTGGCAAATTATTTAAGCTGATCTTTAACTGAACTTTATCAGTAGGTTTATCACATTTACATTAACCAGCAATATGAACTGTGTTCTGTGCGCTGGATGTGTGATGCTGTATTGTATAATATGGCTTGTACAGTACATTACTTGTGTGTTGTATATTATTTGTATATTATATTTCATATTTGTGTTTCATAGTACATGTATGTTGTGTGTTGTACCTTTTGCGGGGTTTGGTGCCCAGCTGCTGCACTTCCTGTCTCTGTGTGCAGTAAAGCAGAGATCTCTTTTGCGTTGAGACCAGCAGCACCTGGTGACTGTACTCCATCTGAACCACACCTGAGGACTCCTCCAATAGCAGCACAGGTTTACACACCCCCTGTATACACACACACACACACACACACAGGTAAACACATACAGACAGGTAACCACGCAAGACAGAAAACGAATCAGCAACTAAAGGGTATTTTGATGATCATTAATCATTTTAGTCATTTTCAAACAAAAATACCAAAACATCTGTGATGTCAGCTTCTTTTTATCACGCATGATAGTAAACTTTTCTTAAAACTTAACTTCACCCCCAGCTCTGAGCCTAACTCCACCAACTCCATATTTTGAAAAATGACTGCAAGGCACGTATACTAGAGGGCTCTTTTGAGGTGGAAGACCATGTTGGTCCCGAACCATATCAGTTCGAGCCGCTGGCTCCGGCCCCAGTAATGCCTGAAGCCGGAGCTCTCGGAGCTGAGCTTCTAGTTAGAATGGCACTCTCTGAAAAACGGCCATTGCAAATGTACATAGCACTGTGTTGCTCTAGAGGGAACTGACCCCATCTTCAACCACTGCTGAGCCATCTGAGGGTCTGAAGGGAAAGAATGCAGTCCATCACAAGTCCGAACCATTGCGCCAAATTTTAAAAAAACTAAGTAGAGGGTTAGCAAAAAAAACAAAAACTCCCATGAATGATGAGTCTCGATCAGTATTATTTGAAAATGAACACAGTTTCACAGACTCCCACTAAAGAGCGGGGGCTGGGGGAGTGGGCCACCCACCTCTGATTATAGGGCTTTAACATTCTTTTTTTCATGTAAACTTCAGGACGTGAACAAGTCCCAAACGGTTGAGTCTATGTCAGCATTGGCCCTGCAAGGTTCAGGATGATTTCAAACAGTAAATGGGGCTTTGAGCCATTTTCAACCAATGAAATGCTGATTTTTATAACTTTAAAAATAAGAAATGCCAACATCAACACCAGGATTGATGTATTTCATCACAGTACAGTCATATCATTTAGTTTACAGCTCAAAAAACATGTTTAAGTGTGTAGTACCTCTTTAAAGCCAAAAGGTTTCTTTGGGCAACACCTTGTGAGCAGCATGTTTGTGAGCAGCATGTTTGTGAGCAGCATGTTTGTGAGCAGCAGCTTCAATCCTCCAACTGAGTCACACAGGAGGTATTCAGGTACAGTACAGAGTTGAAGTTCACCCATGTTATGGAAGCGCTCAGAGCCCAACATACAGTCACTGTGCTTATGTGCTTATAAAACAGAAAAACAGACTTTGAAGCGCAGAAATATGCTTTTGGTTGCGTTTACGGCCATGTAGCGTAAAACGCGGCCTGTGTAGAAAAACTGGATTGATTAATATAGAAACATATCTGCTCCGTCAGACGTGCATGAAATGGATGACTTAAAAACACAACTGAAAACGCTTCATTTTTAAACCGTTGTAACGGCCATTTTTCACAATCTTCTGGAATTTTATAGATAAAATGATTCATTGAGAAAATAATCTGCGTATTAAATAGTATTATTGTTGTGTTAACAGTGTTGTGTAGTTGTGATTTCACCTGGTCCAGGTCCAGAGTTGAGAAGATGATTCGTCCTTTATCATCTCCAGAGAAAAGCTTCATTCCGTTGGTGCTCCAGGCCAAAGACGTTACCGAACCTTTATGAAGTCCGACTACATCGAAACGCCTCAACTACAGAGAGATAGGCAGAGAGAGAGACGGGTTACACCTACAGAAAGAGAGACACAGTTTACAACTACAGAGAGAAAGAGAGAGAAAGAGTGACAGGCCAAACCTACAAGGGTAGGACCCAAAGTCCAAACATTAAAGTTGATGTTATAGAAAATGCAACGAATCAATTCTAAACTCTCGGGTTTACAAAACTAAATTGAAGACTCTGATTCAAAACATATCTTTGAAATTGACATTATATACATTATATAATGAGGAGAGAGATTTCAGATACCGACACTAACATTATGTGATGGAGGTCAAAGGCCGGAAGGATAGGAGACCTTCTGTACCTGGTGTACCTGTCCTCTTCTTACCTGTTTGTTGCGACCTGGAAGTGGAGACACCAGCTGGAAGACTGCAACCCGACCTGAAGCCGTTCCCACGGCAACCAGATCATCAAAACAGCTGAGCAGCTTCACAGCCGTGATTGCATCGCACTTTCCCTGCAACAGACAGACATAAATACATAAACACATATACAAAAAGACACACCCACACTCACACACATGCACTTACACATACAAAAATATCACATTAACCACTTTTTAATTTAATTACAGTCATTTTTATTTGTAGTCCCTCATTTTCAGAGGCTCAAAAGTAATTGGAAATATCAACATAATTATGAACATAAGGATTATTTTTAATACTTGGATGAAAAGCCTTTGGAGTCAGTGACTCTCTGAAGTCTGGAACCCGTGGATGTCACCAAATGCTGAGTTTCCTCCCTTGAGATGCTTTGCCAGGCCTTTACTGCAGCCGCCTTCAGTTGCTGTGTGTTTGTGGGTCTTTCTGGACTCAGTTTTGTCTTCAGGAACTGAAAAGCATGCTCAGTAGGGTTGAGGTCATGTGACTGACTTGGCCATTGAAGAATATTCCATTTCTTTGCCATGAGAAGCTCTAGGGTTGCTTCACAGTATGTTTTGGGTCATTATCCATCAGTACTGCGAAGCATGATGTGGTATACTTTGGATCATGAGACGTATCTTTCCCTCTCCATACTCTTGTCTTCCCATCATTCTGGTACAAGTTATTCTTGGTTTCATCTGTCCACAGATTCTTGTTCCAGAACTGGGCAGGTGTTTTTAGATGTTCTCTAATGAAGTGTAATCTGGCCTATCTTTTCTTGAGTGTTACCAATGGTTTGCACCTTGTGTTGAATCCTCTGTATTTACATTCATGAAGATGTCTCTTGATTGTAGACTTCGACAATGCTACGCCTTCCTCCTCGAGACTGTTCTTGACCTTGCTAGATGTTGTAAAGGGGTTTTACTACACCAAGGAAAGAATTCTGCGATCATCCACTTTAGTTGTCTTCTGTGGTCTTCCAGGCCTTTTGGTGTGTCTGAGCTCACCACTGCATTCCTTCTTTTTAAGAAGGTACCAATTGTTGATTTGCTCACTCCTAAAGTTTTTGCCATCTGTCTGATAGGTTTGTTTTGTTTCCAGCCTAATGATGGCCTCCTTCATTTGCATTGACATGTTTTTGGACCAGATATTGAGAGTTCCCATGAACAGCTACCAAATGCAAATATTAACCCTTTGATTCAACTCCAAAACTTTTATTTGCTTAATTTGCATTGAAATAATAAGATAAAAGGCCACACCTGGCCATGAAACTGATGAGCCTTTGAAGATGATGTACAGAATATTCCACACTCTGCTTCTCAGAGGCTTCAGAGTCCTGATTATCTGATCAATACTGTTTTATTGATCAGCTCAGTCTACTGATAGATCAATAAGTCCAGCTGATAGTGAATTTTCAGAGCACCCTCTGCTGGACCACAGGGTGAACTAGTTCAGACTCTGAACATTCTTAATTCAAACAGCTCATTACTGTTTGATTGTTTCATTTTTCCCCATTTTCAAACTAAAGTTTGAATTTTAAATAAAAAGTGACAGCCTTGCTGAGGACAGAGGCACAGGACTCTCCTCTGTCTTCAGTGTCCTGACTCTAAACTCAGAGTCTCATAATGTGGACTCTGAAGGGACAGAGGACTGAACCTGGACCCTGCTGGACTTCCTATAATAACAGACTAAGCACCACAGGCAAAGAAGATCTCTGACCTCCAAACTATACTTGTTCATGTGTGCAAGTCGGCGACAGTAGAGGTAGAGCATGCCGATACTGCTGCCCACTGCCAGGAAGTCACTGCTGCTGTCCAGAGCCGTCAGGTAGACCATGACAGACCTGAACCCACGCTGGACCTGCAGAGAGACAGGAACCTTCATCCTTAATATCATCATCATGGTCAAAGTTTATTAGTGATGTCATACTTGGTGTAGACAGGTATCAGACAGGTAAGAGACAAACTGAAGAGATGAACCTGCTTCATGGGTTCCAAATCAGAGCCTGATTGACACAGGATTTTTAAGCTTGATGCCAATTTCGATATCTGAGAGTTTTAAAAAAATCGGAGAAAAATGTATCGTCCGATATTATTTCTTTTTTTATAGAAACACATAAAAAAATAATTTAGATAAGGGTCTGTTTCATTAAATTATTGAGGGGAGGGGAACGGGAGTGTCTGAATCAGCTTTCACTGTAATTTACTAGTCTCAATGTGCACATGTTTATGTCTAGTGTTTTTCCACAGGTCTAATAATCTCTCTGATGTTACCAGTTCAGTCCAGCTGTTTAAAATGTGATTGTCACATAATAGCTGAGCGTTAGCGTTAATTCTGAAAAGGTGCTGTGTTTCAGATTTAAAATTCTGAGACAACATGCTGGGATAATATCTAAGATGAAAAGCGGATATTTCCATTGTACCGACTAACTGTAATGACATGTAAGTCACGGAGTCTGTTCCATGTTGAAATGATTACATCACAAAATTTAAACAGAATTTTCAGCCGGACATCGTTGCTGCCAATCTCCCTTTCTACCACATCCCAAAGGTGTTCTACTGGATTCAGATCTGGTGACTAGAGCGGCCACTAAATTACACTGAACTCACTTACAAAAACAGTTTGAGACGACTTTTGCTTTGTGACTAGGTGCTTCAGTCACAAATGGCTGCTGGACATTTTGTTCATCTTGAGCTACTTTTCTACTCACCACAGTGGTTTTCTGAGTTACCGTAGCTTTTCTGTCAGCTCCAACCAGTCTGGCCAGTCTCCTCTGACCTCTCTCATCAACATGAACTGCTGTTCACTGGATGTTTTTTGTTTTTGGCTTCATTCTGAGTAAACTCTAGAGACTTTTGTGTGTGAAAGTCCGAGGAGATCAGCAGTTTCATTAATACTCAAACCAGCCTGTCTAAACCAACAATCATGCCACATTGACAGTCACTGAGATCCCATTTTTCCCCATTCTGAGGTCTGATGTGAACGTTAACTGAAGCTCCTGACCTGCAACTGCGGGAGTTTATGCTTTGCACTGCTGCCACATAATTGGCTGATTAGATAACTGCATAAATAAGCAGGTGTACAGGTGTTCCTAATAATGTGCTCGCTGAGTGTACCATTACAGTATTTAGGCAGAATGAGTATAACGCTATATGTTCATGGCTCATTAACTGTCTTCAACTGACAAGCCAAGACATTGACTAGCTTCATGGCTAACTAATTTAGCAACAGATACTCTGCGAGCATGTGTTTTATAGCGGCTGTATGTGTTTTACTGATGAGGGAGAAAATTATTCAGCGGTTGCTCATTTCCTCGCCTGAACTTACTGTTTCGCAAATAAATGTAAATTCAAGTTTGTCAACATGCTCTACCCTACACCACCCAACTACTGTCCTGATGAGTGCATAGTAGTGGCTTACTACAGCAAAACCAGGCACAACTGCTGTCGGGCTTATTTAGGTTATACACAAGGAGAAATGAGGGGCTATAGTTGATTATAATGCGGGTAAAGTATTACAAGTAAAAATGCACAAACACAGTCTCCGTTCTGCTCTGCAGCAGTCACCTGAGCCGTGGTGCATTCAGGGATGAATGTGTTGCCAATAGAAGAGTGGCAGCGCTCTCTGGTGGACAAACTACAGAATGGCGACACTGGTAATAAAATAGATTATGTTTCTATCTTTGGCTTTCCATTACTTTAATTTCTTGTTACTTATTGGCCATTACAAACACCAATACCGATTTATCTGCAGCTTATAATCATCTGATAAACTCGGCCCACTAACGTAACTGTTGGGCTCTTGTCCAAACACACCTGGTGAAAGAAGACTGACTGGAAATTAAGACCAGATCAAACACTGACTGTAATAGCTATCTTCCTGTACCCCTGCTGGAGACCTGTTACACCTGACCTCTGTACCATCTTACTTTACTCTGTGTTTACAGTGAGTCTGTAAACACAGACTCAGTGAGTCTGTAGAGTACAGTGAGTCTGTAAAATAACGGATGGATGTAGTCCATCATGCTGACTAAAATCTCTGGACTCCCACAAGAGTCCTCCATGGAAATGGAGGAGTTACTGACCCCTGCAGACAGGTGAGGAGGTGTTCAGTCTCCATGCCCCCACAGGACATTTTACTCCCGGTTACCCGGAAACCAGGGACCTATACCACGAAGTGAGATTCGTGGGTTATCCAGCTCTCTTTGAGCTTAACTCAGGTTTTTTAACTGTATCATGAAGCTGGCTCATTTTTAACAGCGGTAGATCACCATGGTAACCTACTGACTACAGACCAATCAGATCACTGGAAAACTTAGTCATTATTCCTACAGGATCCTGAGAGGGGCAAAAGAGTTTACAATAAAGTAACAAATAATAAAGACTGGGAGATATTTTCATAGATCAGTCAAATCATTTTGCTGTTCCATGTGTACACTCTGGATTTTTAAACAGAGGGAGAGTTTATCACTAAATACAAAATGATGATTAAAGCTGCATTTTAATAAAGATTCTTGACAGTGACAGTGTTAATACTTTTACACTGATTCCATCACTGCAGCTCCGAACAACATGAGGAGACTTTGTGGTAATAATTGGAAATAAAAACAAAAGCCTCTGTTGTCTTTTATTAGAAAAATAATACACAACCTGTTAAATATTCCCGAGGATTAAAAATGCAGAACTACTTCTCTCCTCTGATTCATCAGCAGAAACAGTCTGACATTACTTTCACTCAGATGGTTCACAGTTTGTTCACCATCAGATAAAAAGACATATATAAAATTCCTGCTCTCTCTTTACTCTGCAACTCCTATTCTGTTCTAGTTCTGTGATCATGTTCTTTACATTTCACCTTGTTGAATAAAACGTTCTGCTTTGCTGTAACTGGATTTACCTGCATTGACTTGAAGCCAGATAATTAAACCCAGAGTTAACAAAGCCAGGTGATACAGGTGATCATGGACGGTCAATGTCAGACTTAGTGAAACTAGGTAACCCCAAGAGAGCCAGAATGAGTTGAACTCCCTTCGTGGTCCAGGCCTCAGGTGATGAGCATCTGTTGTTCTTTGATGTTGTTAAATTGAAAAAAATAAATAAAATACTGTCCTTTTTTAGTTGTTATCAGCAGTTCTGGGTTTTAGCCTGGTTTGGAATGGAATGGGTCAGTACCTTGGCCTGGTTTTGGCCTGGTTTGGATAGGTTCAGTACCTTGGCTGGGATGGCGTTTAGCAGATAGTAGAGCGGGCAGAACTCTCTTAGGACGGAAGGTGGGGTCGGCTGGGTTGCCATGCTTCTTTCGAGGAGGCCCTAAAACCTGTCCTAGAAGTCAGTTCAAAACCTCGATTTAGAAACACATACACAAAAAAACTGCATTTAGACAATCACACCACTGAACTACAGCTATAAAAAGCTCTAGTTCCCATTAAACTGGATGGAACTGGAGCACCAATCTCAGTTACAAAAAAAACACGTTTTACTGTTCTATTTATTTATTATTGGCCAACATACAATACTGGTAAAACAAAACATAACGATTCGTTGGGGATTACGTAAAGTAACACAATTGATAGTTTACTACAATAAAGGTTAGGGTTTGTGTTTTATTTGCAATTTCTCTTGTATTATTCTCCTGTCACAAGAGTTAAGAAGGGCGGTAACGAACAGCATAAATGAGCGTAAACAGCTTAGATTTAACATAATTTAAATTTATTTGGTGGACCAGACATACACCGAATTCAAACGAACGGTTTACCAAATTGTTTAAGATTTTGTGCAATGTTTTGCAGTGAATATATTAAAGCTCAGATGAAGAGATAGACTAAATTGACAATGTGATTAATGAAGTTTGGTTTTTGACGAACGCCATGACCGTTCTGCTTCCTGATCAGATGGATGGAACTGTGCAACAAACTCGGGACAAACATAACAGTTTAGCATTTCCTTGCTCATAATTTGACAAGGTACAATCCTGTAAAACAAGACATTTAGAGTCGAGGGGATTCATTTAAGCTAACACTATTAAGCATTTTAGAATTAAAAAAAATGTTTTATCTGCAGTAACCCCTGCACTATTCTCCCCTTACAAAAGTGACGGAGGGCGATAACGAACTGCGTGAACAAACGTAAACAGCTGATATTTAACATCATTTCAGCGCTGTATGGTAGACCAGACCTACACCGAATTAAACAGAATAATTTACCGGAGTGTAAGAAATCTTGAACCAGGCTTGGCAATAAATGTATTCCGGCCCAATTCGAGAGAAATACAAAAATAGACATCTGTTTAACGGAATTTGGTGTAACGCTGTCTGTACGAGACGACGGCACCGATTAGACTGTTCTGAAAAATGACAACTGACAGTAAATCTCCAAAAACAACATAATGCCAACAAACAAACAAACAAACATTATGCTGTTTACCGAGCTAGCCACTCAACCGCCGGGTCCAGGCTAGCTAGCATAATATGAGATCAGGTAATGCTGCGTAAACAGCTGAAGGAACACCGTGAGTCACTTACCGTAATTTACAGTGCCGGATCCCACTCAGATTTTGTGAGAGATGTTTTTATTACAGCTGGATATTAAAGGGTTGACAGATGACATCGCCCTGACAGGTTTCATATTGATGCTGCGCTGCTGTTAACAAATTGCGTCACCTACCGGCGACACAGAGAATTACAAGTGTAACTTCTGATTTCGTTTTATGTTATAATGTGTTTTTTATTCTCTTCCAACTGAACTACTAAATTATATACTCTGTTGTTCATACTGACTTCAGTATCTTGGTTAATTATCTTCAAACTCAGCCGGAAGATCAATAAATAAATTTATAAATGAATCACAGGAAGCGGAAACTCTGCGACTACTGGTTGGAAAACCTGGATGCTGTGTCTGTCCTTCCATTTGAGATCTTAAAAGTCGTACTTTATACCAACACTTTTAAGGTGAACAGTTGAGTTAAACTGGTTAAAAATGAAAATAACATTCGGCCTTCTTTAATATAATGGGAGCAGTTAAGTTTCTCCTTAAATGTGACAACCAAACTGGTCAATTTAAAGTCAATGTAAAATTACCAGATTTCCAAACAAGTTGTATTTTCTGGCGTACAGTTGTGAATGGGTTGATAAACACAATTTCCTTCATTAAACTTAATTATTAAACATGTGGAATAACAGAAACATTCAATACATAAACAAATCACTATAATAACGTCTCGATAATGGTGTTATATTAATGGAATAACACCTAAATGCACATGGCCACTTTCTAACATATAATGATTATTTTCTGCACAAAACATAACATATTGGTGTTGTTATTTTATTTTGAAATATTTTCTCATCTGAATGTGTGTTTATTTCATAAATGTACAGTTCATATATATATTACATACAATAATTCACACTCAAATTTTGAATATTAACATAATGAATCCGGTCCGGTGCTGGTTCCGTTCCGGGAAGTCCGCACCTCCGCTCCTGCTGTGGGCTAAGCTAGGCTAGTTCAAAACGACCCCCGCTAACCGTTACCTGCTACCTTATCACCGCTCCCGTTGATGACGTCCTTCGTCCCAGCGGAGCGTTTTATCCACCAGCACACACAGATTTTATAAAACAGTATTTATTCGGTGATATCGACCGACAATCCAGTTGCTTTGAGCAACCGACTGGCCCCCAGTCAGAGCTAAGCTAACAGTTAGCCTCACAGCCAAAATGGCGGACAACGAGGATGACAGCGGTTCGACCAGAACAATAACAGCCGCTGCGCCGACGGGGGCCGCGGCTCAGCCCCCCGCCGCCAACTGCACTCAGCCCACAAACAGTTTACTGTCAGCCTCGGCCGCTCAGATCACCCATCCTGGGGAGGATGTATCGGCAGCGGACGCCGACCAGCGCGGCCAGCCAGGGGAGAATTCACAGACCGTATTCGGTGCTGAGAGCGGTCAGCCCGAAGAGAGTTTACCGTCAGGGTCCGGAGCTCAGCTGGCGGACTTGTTACAGAGCTGCCCGGAAGAACAGAGCATCCTGGTGGGCACAGAGTTCACCGGTTTGGGCCCGGACCTTGTCAACACCACTATCATCTACGTGCAGCCGGACGGAAGCCTGGTCGAGGGCTCCGGGCTGACGGTCGAAGAGCAGCAGGCTCTTCTGGACCAGCTCACCAAGCAGCAGATCGTCCAGGTCTCCGACACCGAGGCCGCCCAGCTGCTGCACCAAAGCCAGTTGGTCAAAACCATCCCGGTCCAGAACGCGGCACTGGACCCGAGCCAGCTGCAGCAGGTCATTAACCAGGTCACCAAGTCCCAGCAGCAGGTCCACGTCCAGCTCCCCCAGCAGCAGGTCCACGTCCAGGTCCCTCAACAGACCCCGAAGCAGCAGGTCCACGTCCAGCAGGTCCAAGTTCCCCAGCAGGGTCTGAAGCAGCCGGTCCAGGTCCAGCAGGGTCTGAAGCAGCAAAAGCAGGTCCAAGTCCTGCAGCAGAACCTAAACACCACCCAGAACAACGCCTCCCAGCAGCTGAAGAGTGTCGCCCAGCAGGTGGCCATGCAGACCAGCAGCTCTGTCCAGGTGGTCCAGAAGAAGGTGAGTCACACATCTGGTTAAAGATCAGTCTGGTCCATCTGACCTGTAGTGGCCTCACCTGGTTCAGGCAAATCCAGACTGACCTCCTCCCTGGTTCTGTTTGTGCGTCTTTAGTCACCTGTTTGTTCACCTACCCTGTCAGAAAAGGTCTATCGGAGAGAAGGTCTATCAATGTTCACTTAAAACAGTGGTTCCCAACCTGAAGGTCAGGACCCCACAAGGGGTCGCAGAGTAAATCTGACTGGTCAAGAGATGATAGACAGAAGAGAACAAAAAAAATTATTTTCGTTTGACAAATTCACATTTATTTATTCAGACTTTCCTGTAACTTTTCATTTTTTTTTTCATGTGCAGTGTTTCCCCAACGATGAGAGTTGTAGCAGCAGAGGTGAAGCATGTGTGTGAAAAAAATGTTTTTGTGCTCGCAAAGCACGTTCTGCCGGAAGGTTTCTATGTATCTGCTGGCACCAGAAGGGCTCTTGAGGCCTAAGTACATACAGTTCGCATGTGCACAGTAATGAGTAGGGGAAATGTCTGTCTAGCTTACATATGAGGTGTCTTGAGATTTACAAAACAACAATTTTACTGAACATAAAAGTATAATCTTTACAACAATTATTGACATTTATTGAACCAAAAATATATTAACAACCACCCACACTGTTGTATTATCAAACAGTGTTAATTTACTAAAATGTAATGATACATTTTCAATGATAAAACAACTTAAACTTTTAACATTTTTTTAAGGGAATCCTATCCAAATAATATGTATACGTTAATCTCTGTTAAGGAACCTGTCAATTGTCTTTGAGATTTACAACTTTTGCACATTACGGTGGCCCTTGTGCGTAGCAAGGCCTGACTCCAGGAAGAAGAGCAAATGCTCCCGAGTGGAACATAATGAGACTGAAAAATCCATGAATGAGAGTGTAGCGTCTCCAGTCCACTTGGTGGCGGTAATGCACATCAAAGCTGGTTTGCCAACCGCCAATAAACACTTAATAAGAATAAGCAGAGAGTGAAGCGCCACCACTATCAGCAGGACAATTTAGTGACAAGTTGTATTTTCATTTGTCACATCAACCATTCAACTTAACTTTTCTTCCTGTAAACATCAAAATAATAAATAAAATAGGACTTTGGCCTAGTTTTCTTTGAGAGTAAGTCTGCCGTGTCTCCTCTTGTCGTCACCCCAAAAAACATGAACTTTCTAGCAAACAGACAAAGCATGCGCCTTGTGCATCTACTGAAATTTGATCTTTATTGTTCTGGCCTCAGCTCAGCAGTAAATTGTGCACAACTCATCAGACAATATTGGCTCCATTAGTCCATTTAGAAACAAACAAAATATTATGTTAATCACATTGTCATATTGTTTATTACTAATGCAATTCAAGTTTAGATTTAGGACCGTGACACTGTCGGCACAGGTTGCTGATGTAGGCTACTTTTTAATTTGCCAGAACCTGCCATAATGACAAATGTTTTTGCTGCCGGTTCACATAAAATCAAACTGGTTTAAGTTTGAACTTTAAGTTTTGTTGAAGAACTGGACCGGATTAGCAAAACCCAGGAATCAACCGAACTCTACTTCTAAATGATGTTTATTTCACAGACATGTATTTTCTAGCATATTTAATGTTATTGTGCCATACTCATATGAAGTTGCAGGACTGCGAATGATAATACTGAATCTGTGATCAGCATTGCTTGCTTCATTGTTGACACCTACCCAGTGCTTGTTGTTATAATCAATGTACTGTCATTATCAGGTAAGCGCCAAGTTTCTCGTTTATATGCTTTACTCACAGGTGTGTGAATTGACCTGGACTTGAAGCGTCCATAGCGAAAAATAATATAATGTTAGTTTGTAAAGAGATAAGATGGCGCCCTCTTCTCCTGTCGTCTTCTCATTAAAAAAGAAAAAAAATCAGCAGCCACAGTCATAATGCTGCTGTTAGAGAAAACAGTGGTGTGACCCACTGGATGACTTTATTTCTTTAGGCCTCTAAAATTATTCAAATAAAACTAGAAAAAAATCAGTTTAGGTTGAAGTTGACTTTAAATATTTGTGATTATTTTCATTATAAATTCATCTTCAGATTATTTTTTCGAATAATCATTTAGGTCATTAAATGTCAAAAAATAGTGAAAACATGCCCATCGTTAAAGTGTAGTTTGACCACATCATTCACTTAAAATAGAGAAAATCAGGAAATCCTCTAGTGTAAAAAGCTGGAAATACAGAATGTTTGTTTGGCTTTTTTATATCACATGATCTTTTTAAAGCAACATAATGTTTTATCATCAGAGCTTTGGTTTTGTTATGAAGCAGGTTCTGGTTTCTGGTTTTGTGTCCTTTCAGTCGGAGCCCGTCAGGATACAGATCCAGGTTCCTCCCAAACAGGAAGTGAAGCCTGGTGCCGCCCCACAGCATAAAAGTGTAGCTGTCAATCTTCCGCAGGTGAAGCTGTCAGCCAATGGCAGCGTGAGCAGCGCTCAGATCATCCACATCCAGCCTATGGTTGGTCAGCAGGGTCAGCAGTTCTTCCTGCAGCAGAGTCCAGGGGACCCGCCCATCCAGCTGCTGCTGCAGAGTCCCGCCCCTGTCGTTGGATCACTTCTCCCATTGGTCCACAAGCTGACAGGCCAGACGACGTCAACGGGCACCACCTCCAGTCCGGGTCAGAAACCTGTAGCATCTCCCATCACAGTCCAGAACCCCTCTGCTGTTAAGACCACGGCCACCTCCATCGTCAGGACCCCACCCAATTCCACTGCTAAAACTGTTAGCGTCCCGCTAATCAAAAATTCCGCTAATGGCACAACAACAGCTTCTAGTAAGAGTCCCATTAAACCACCTGCAGTCATTGCGGCAGTCCCAGTACAGACCACTACACCTGCTCGACCTGCAACTGTCACCACAACCCCTGCTGCTCCGCCCCCTGTAGCCCCAGCAGCGAAGGAACGAGAAAGAGAGAAAGAGGAGCGGAAGAAGGTGAAGAAGAGGGAGAAAAAGGCTGTGAAGGTCCAGACCAGATCCGGTCGGGTCTCCAGACCACCAAAGTACAAAGCCAGAGACTACAAATTCATAAAAACGGAGGACCTGGCTGACAGCCACCAGTCTGACTCCGACGACTACTCCGACATGAGTGTGGAGGAGGAGGAGGGGGAGGGCGGGAGGAAGGATACCCATGCTCCCGGTGCATCCACCTCCCTCACCTACAGCCACAAGTCCCGGTCCCACTGCTGCCAGACCTGCGACAAGGCCTACATTGGTCCTGGAGGTCTGAACCGGCACTATAAACTTAACCCGACCCACGGAGATCCTGATCTACCTGGCAGCCAGCTGGGCAACCAGCCTGGCAACACACCACGCACACTCAGAGATGTCAGCCAATCACAGGAGATGACAGTCAGAGAGGAGGAGAAGAAGAAGGAGGATAAACCTGCTGTCATGGCAACAAACAGAGTAAGAGACCCATCCACCGATCAGAGCTCAGATCAGGAGAGTGGAGAGTGGAGAGTGGTTACATACATACTCACTTACTGATGAGCTAATTACTAACTAGCTAATTTCAGACTAGTTAATTGCTGTATGGAATACTAAATAATGATTGTTTTGTACAGGGTATACTAACTGGATAATTACTGACTTAATCATTACTTCTAGTTAATAACTTGTGGTTCACTGACTGGTTATTTAGTCTGGTGTATTGATTTGTTAACTACAGACTGGTTACAATGTTGATTTATTACTATCTAGTTAATTCTTGATTGGTAGTATGACTGATTGATTAGTTGATGATTTGTCTTGATTATTGAATAGTTAGTTACTGACTGGTTTACTATTTGACTGGTTAATTAGTCCTGTTTATTACCAACTAGTTAATGACTGCCTGGTTAACTGACTAATTATTTAACAACTAGTTAATTAATGACTCTTTGACTGGTTAGTTATTGCCTGCTCTACTCTCTGTCTGTCTTCAGGTGGAGGGGGGTCCAGCAACAGCTGTAGGACTCAGGGGCCTCCATCACCGGGGCCCTGGCCGGCCCCGAGGACGAGGAAGAGGAAGGGGCCGGGGCCGGGGCCGGGGTCGATTGCTGGCACCGCCTCCTAAGGTTGCTTCAAAGTGGTTCACATTGGTTTAAACTGGATTTTTATTTAACAAAAACTTTGAAATAAACCACTGAATATTAATTCAGGAATTTTTTCATGTTGTTTACTGATTTATTAGTCAGCTCTAGATCTGTAGAGTCCAGTACACCAGTCCTACAGTAAATCACACCTGTACAGTCAGATCATTTATAACAGTCCGACGGTAAATCACACCTGTGCTGTCTGATTCAGTATAACAACGACAGCATGACAAAATAATACTTTAACACTACAATAATGCATCAGTAACTGCAGCCTGAAATTTTTTTATAGAAACCTTCTGAGATCTCCATATGCTGCTGTTCTTCATGAGCAAAAATCAGGTAAATAATCAGATAATCTGATTTGTCAATTCTCTTAGGTGACAGTGGGCCTGGTCAGTAGGCGGGGTCGACGTGGCCGACCTCCAAAGCTCAGCGTAACCACAGTAACAGCAGAGCAGCAGGCAGAGAGGAGACGAGACCGACTGCAGGAGGTAAGAGGAAGGAAATGGAGACATGGACTTTTCAGAGTTTTTCCAAAGAAGTTTTTCTTTATGGGCATGATGTAATGACCTGTACATTCGGTGGTGAAATGTGTTTTTGTATTTCCATGATGACTGTGTTGTTTACAGCTGGTGGAGCAGTGTGAGGATGAGGAGCTGATGGACATCGTTCTTCCACGTTTGACCAAAGTGTTGAGTCTGTGGGAGCTGCTGCTGGCAAAGGTACATGCTTGCAGTGCATTCAAAGTATTTAGACCCCTTCACTTTTTTCAGATTTTGTTATGTTGCAGCCTTGTGCTAAAATTCCTTTTTTCCCTCATAATCTACACTTAGTACCCCATAAAATTCAAAGCGAAAACAGAATTTCAGAAATTTAGACATTTTTAAAAAAAAAAGAAAAACTGAAATATCACATGTCATAAGTATTCAGACACTTTACTCAGTATTCAGTTGAAGCACCTTTGGCAACGATTATGGCCTCGAGTCTTCTTTGGTCCGACATGACAAGCTCTACACACCTGGATCTGGGGATTTTCTGCCGAATTTCTCTACAGATCTTCTCAAGCACTGTCCGGTGGGATGGGGACTGTCAGTGTACAGCCATTTTCAGGTCTCTCCAGAAATGATTGATTGCGTTCAAGTCAGGGCTCTGGTTGGGCCCCTCAAGGACATTCACAGAGTTGTCCCTAAGCCACTCCTGCATTGTCTTGGCTGTGTGTCTTGGTCATTGTCCTGTTGGAAGGTGAAACTTTGGCACAGTCTGAAGTCCCGAGTGCTCTGGACCAGGTTTTCATCCGGGATATCTCTGTACTTTACTCCGTTCAGCTTTCCGTCAATCCTGACCAGTCTCCCTGCCCCAGCTGCTGAAAAACACCCCCACAGCACGATGCTGTCACCACCATGCGTCCCCGTTGTGATGGTATTGGGCAGGTGATGAGTGGCAAAACAGTAAAATCTTGGTTCCATCAGACCAGAGAATCTTGTTTGTTACAGCCTGATAGCCCTTTAGGTGCTTTTTTGCATACTCCGATTGAGCTTTCATGTGTCTTTCACCGGGGAGAGGCTTCTATCTGGCCGCTTTGCCATAAAGCTCATTTCGGTGGAGTGCTGCTTTGATAGTTGTCCTTCTGGAAGTTTTTCCCATCTCCACACAGGATCTCTGGAACTCAGTCAGTTACCATCGGGTTCTTAGTCTTCCATTGAAGAATAATGGAGGCCACTGTGCTCTTGGGAACCTTCAATGCAGCAGAAATTTTTTTGTAGCCTTCCCCAGATCTGTGCCTCGACACAATCCTGTCTCTGAACTCTTCAGGCAGTTCCTTCAACCTCATTGCTTAGTTTTTGCCGATCTGATATGCTGCTCTGATATGCATTATCAGCTCTGAGACCTTATATAATTAGGTGTGTGTGGCTTTCCAAATCATGTACAATGGATTAAATTTAACACAGGGGGAAACATCTCAAATATAATCAAGAGAAATAGGAGGCATCTGAGCTAAATTTGTCAAAGAAGCGGGTCTGAATACTTACGCCGATGTGATATTTCAGTTTTCCCTTTTTAATAGATTTGCAAAAAATTCCAAAATTCTGTTTTGGCTCTGTCATTATGGGATATTGAGTGTAGATTGAATGATTTTAGCATAAGCTTGCAACATAACAAAATGTGAAAAAAGGGAAGGGGTCTGAATACTTTCTGAATGCTATGTGTATATATAAGTATATACAGAACAAGCTTATATATACATGTGCACATATACAATAAACCATTGGAAAACCTCTTCCAGCAGATCATAAGGTAATAATTCATCACTTCCTAAAAGTGATCCCTCCACTGCCCAACGATATCCTCAGTCCAGGGTTTTAGTTCTCCTCCCTGCTGAAAACAGTCTGGACTAAACCCGGTTTCCACTTCCTGAGACATACGATGTTTTGTCAGAACCTCTTACAGGCTGACTACAAATCCTCCATGAACTCTCTGAACTCCTCCCAAACCCAGGTCTTTACTTATTCAACCACAGAGGCTGCAGTTCTTCCATCCTCCTGATACATGTCTGCTGTTTCAGGAGTTTCCTGAGCCAACCAAACTTGAAATGACTACTTCTTCAGCTTGACAACCTCCTTAACAGCTGGTGTCCACTCCACTAGCAGTTTCTTTGGTTACCACTGCGACCGGCACCAAAGAACCTCTGATCACAACTATAAGCAGCTGCTTCCACAATGGAGAATGACTGATCCCCCTAGGTTTCTCCATTGTGGCTCATGACTGTTGAATTTCCCCTTCAGAGTCCGCAGGTGGGGCTCTCTCTAGGACTCCACCCAGCTGTTTGGTGCCTAAGCACAAACAACAGTTAGAGTCTTTCTTTCAGAGACCCTTAGTCTCATAGAGGACATCCTCTGTTTCTCCAGGAATAACTCCAACACAGCAAAACTCAGACCGGAACTCCACAGTGGAAACTCATGGTGGCTACATGTAATTCTTGTGGACTGTGCCCAACCCGGCCCTGTTGGTCAAGGTCTGGTACTCTGCTGAAAACCAGGGGATTGTTCCCTTCAGGATGGGAGGGAACCCCACTTGAATTCAAAGTTTCTCAGGGGCTGGTTCACCAGTGCAGGTCAGATGGAGGCGAGATCAACAGCTGGATTGGTGCCGAGTCAGCATCAATGTAGGTGTTGCACCGGACTACTGTGGTGGAGCTGAGCCTGAAGGTGAAGGTCCTAATTTATCAGTTTATCTAAATTGCGGTCCTAACCTGTGATAACACACTTTGTGTAGTGTCCAAATGGATGAGATCATGGATGAAAAACAGCCAGAATGAGCTCAGGATGAAAACAGCCAGAATGAGCTCAGAGGAGAACCACTGCTCCTTCACTTCAAAATCGGCCAGTTGAGGTTTTGCATCTGATAAGGATGTCTCCGTTGGAGGTTTACCATGCACATAAAACTAGTATAGACAGTGGAGCAGAACCAAAACACACTGGAGAGGTTATGTATATCAGCTGGTTTGGGATTGCCTTTTTGATTTTCCAGGAGGAGCTGGAGGACGTTACTGGGGAGAGGGATGTCTGGACTGCTTTGCTTAGCCTACTGCCACCATGACCCAATCCATGACAATTGATGGAAAATGGATGGATGATTAAAAATGTAATAATTTCTTGTGTTGTTAGGAGGTGCTTTCTTTATCTCAGTCAGTGATACAGTAAGACCAGGTCCTCTTCTCAAGTATTACTGAGAAACTATTTTCTGTCCTGTGGCTTTTAGGTGGAGCGCGGTGGTCCAGCTCGGACTCGGTTTCCAGATATTTACCGGGAGTATGAGTCCCTGCAGGTTCAGGTGAAACAGGCCGCTCAGGATTACATCATCAGCCCGCAGGGCGGAGCCACGCCGCTTGAGGTCAGGAACATTGAGGTGAGGGCTTCTGTTGTGATTTGCTTCTTTTCTACTTGGGAGGTCAAAGACATTCTGTTTTAAGTCCATAACTAGGTTCGTGTACTGTACTGTACTGTACTGTACTGTGTGATTCAGGTTGCCAGGTGTCTAGGGATACTGGACGAGGTGAACAGGATGAAGGTGGTTCCTGGAGCATCTCCCAGTTCCAGTCTGACCAATAAGAACGTCCGATACATGGAGGTAAACAAGTTTACAGTGAGGTTAGGTTCTTAGAACAGGTTCTTGGTTGGATCTGGTTCGACTTTACATCTGAATTGAGGCTCAGTCTAGATCCAGTCTGGAACTGGTTTCAAGCTGGGTCTGGCTCCAGTCTGGATCTGGTTCCAGTTTGATTTTGTACCCAAGTTGGATCTGGTTCCGTATGTTTACCTGCACCCTGCTATCTTTGGAGTTTCCTGTTAATGTGTTTGCCCATGGAAACATCAGATCGTGATTTCAGAGACCTGGATCTACCCATTGTACTCTGTTAGAAACCACGACTCATTGAGAGGTAAACCTGATCCAGGTTCAGTTACACTTAGAAAATCTATTCCCCAGAATTCCAAGATGCTGCCACCGTCAAAGCGATTCAAGATGGAGAATAGTGTTCCAGTTCACCAAAATGGCATTGAGACGCACAGGACAGGTACAATTACTGCATTTCTACTACACTAGTAATACACTGTGTTACATTGCTGTAACTGTAACTCTACGTTTTGAGCTGAACTGATTTCATGTTTCTTTATGTCTTGCCACTTTTCCTTCTAAGGCGAGACAACAGTGACCCCCGTGACCTCTGGGACCCCAATGACCTCTATGACCCCAGTGAACTCTTTGACACCTGTGAACTCCTCTCTGAAGTCCTGCTCGGTCTCTGTGTCTCCTTTGGTGGTTCCAGATGGATCCAAACTGCTGACCACCACTGCTGACTCTGCCTCCAGGTGAGCTGACCCCACCCCCATCCTCTGAGTGTACAGGTAGAACAGGTGATCACATGGAGATGTGTCATCAAAGGTGTGAAGCTGGTGGCCTGTCTCATCTGCCTAAATATGCTGTGTAGTGTATCTGTGTCACACCTGGACCAGGTGTACAGAGCGGATCTGGTCTGCTACGGTATGAATGTGCTTCTCTTGTCCCCCAGCTCCTCTGGCGCCACCCCTGCTAAGACACCCTGCACCATGGCTCCACCCTCCGCCACACCTATGGAGGTGACCCCAGGTGAAGACCAGGGGGAGGGGCCTCTGCAGAATGATCTCCAGGTAGAGCCTCTGCCAGCAGGCCAGGACCAGGTCCTGAGCACCTCTGACATTGCAGCCCAGATGAAGGAGCTGGAGAAAGCTCTGGGTTCAAGTGGCAAGAGTACTGCAGACACGAAGATAGTTGAGTTTGACTCTGTCCAGACACCTGATTCCACCCAGAAACCTGGGTCCCCCACGATCAAGACACTTGAGTCGAGCACAGTCCAGACTCGGGCCTCTTCTCAGCTCCAGCAGAGCGACTTATCCCAGTCTGAGTCCAGCACCACAGATGCATGCGAGACCAAAGAGCTGCAAGAGGGACAGGAGATCTACATCCAGACTGAGGGGTTGACAGTCCAGCTGGCAGAGCCTGGAACAGACAGGATTGTCATTGTCAACGGGCCAGATGGGACCACTATGCACATCCAGACTCCAGAGGGGGTCCCCCTGGAGGCGGTCCAGGCCCTATTGGGCATCGAGGCGTCTGATGGAGCCAAAGCTCCTCACTAAATTCTGAAAGGAACCCAGACCTATCTGGACTGAGCAGGACCAGAAACTGCCCTGAAGTGCATCAGGCTGACAGGGAGATTCTGGATTTTTAAGGTGGTATTTATAACGTCATCTGAGCTCCCAGGTGCTGTAGACAGACAATACCTGCAGCTATGAGTCTTACATGTCCACAAAGGTGAACATCAGCAAAGAATTGACCAACACCTGGACCCATGAAACACCTTGACCTACAACAGTCTTAAAAGACAAGTCAATGAACACCTGTCTATTGCTGTTCCACTGGGGGCAGAGCATAAACTTACGTGTAAGTCAGTCCAATCAAACTCAGTACCCCAGGACAAAATGAACATTGTAACTGTGGGTGTAAAGAACACAGTAGCCTTTAGGGGGTGCTAGCAGATCTTCAGACTGCTGGTTTCAAGTGTTTCTGTTAGCTCTGTCTTGTTGGAGATGTTTTAGATTTGGCACCGGAGGATGAACAGGACAAATTGTTCCTTTAATATCTCATCTGGACCTGTTCTTGTCAGACTCTGTTGACGTGACGTTTTGTTCTTTCTTCTTCAGACTGAACTTCCTGTTTAGAAAAAAAGTTGAAGATCTTCCAACAAACACCTGAAATTTTTCTCCCAAAAATGTCAAAACTGTTCAGAAACCAGAGTGAAGCCACTGTCTGTAGTCAACTTTCAGGCTCCTCAAGAAGGAATTTTCTCAATAAAATTGAATTGTATTGTTTTATTTTTTTGGTGCTCATATTTAATATTTAAACACAGTTATCCTGAGGGAAATTATCAAACTTAACATGAAATGTCACAGGTAATGACACATTTAACTGCTGATAAACAGTAAATTGTGTGATTTCTACAGATAACCTAATCAGTAAATGCTGATCAATAAATCCTGACCTCAGGTTAACAGATTAAACATCTAAATATGAGCAGCATTATTCATTGAGAAGACGAGATAATCAGTTTGTGATTGAGATAATAAACGATGATGTGTCCCCTCTGGGCTGCTGTACTCAGCAGTGATGAACAAAGAGTCTTATTGTCTCAGTTCAGCTTGATATTTGATTGGTTCATTCAGTTCTCACCTTTGATGATGTCATTAACGGGCTGGACAGAAGATACCTGATCTTCCTGTTGGTTTTTAAGGAATCTGGAGTGATTGTAAATTTGTAAACTTTTTTTCCTTCAGTGTTTCCATATTTGGACTTGTTCGTTTAAAAATAGAAACCGATTAGTTGGCTGTTAATATGTAGATAAATATGATAAACAAAGTTTAAAAAAAGTTGCACTATTTTATTACTTTTTATAAAACTTCACAATGAAACATTTTCCAAACATAAACTGAACGTTTATAGTTGTCTGGAGAATCAACGTGAGGATGGACGGAAAACAGTTTGGAGGAAATCAGACTTTGATTTGTCATGTTGATCGTTCGAGTGCTCAGTGCATTAAACACATTTCATGTTCCTCCAATAAACTGATGTGACAAACTCAAATCACCACTCTTTGTTTAATTTCACATGATGGAAGTTTGATGAACATCATCAGAAATCACACAGGTAAATGTATCTAGACTGAAATGTCTGAGCATCTTCGGGCTCTCTGTTCTTCAGATTTGTTCTGCTGATGCTGAGTTGTTTTACACTTTTTAGTGTTTGACAGCAGTTGAAAACATGTCTGCAATTAATTTAGTAAAAGGTTTATGGTGGGAATTTGTTTTATGAACTACATTTGTTACCCCTCATGACTTTAGGTTTTACGATTCCTCCTAATACTTTTGGGTCACTTCGCAGTACCTTTAGTTCATTATTGCGAACACTCAAGTACATCATAAATCAATCCTCACGGTGACACATCGGGGTTTCTCTAGTTTCTGAATTACCAGATCCTTTGTACCTAAGTATTTGTATTTTCTGACCAGTACATAAAACCAGCATTTTTTCTGCCTCTTCCTAGGCTTCAAAAACAAACAAAAACTAGTTTTACTGTTTGTATGGTCAGTAACAAATGAAATACTAATTTACTTATTTCATGCCAGCACTTGAAATCCAACTTCATTCCGAACTCTGAGCCTAAATTAACCCACTCCATAATTTTGAAAAATGCAAAAAAGTGGGTGAGGGGCTGAGAGGGGCGTGACTGTGTGAGGCAGGATTTGCTCAGTGACAGCAAGGTACATATGCTAGAGGGTCTTTTGAAGTGGAGCCCTTTTCCCCTCCATAATCCCATGAAGCAGACATTAGTTTTATGGAGGACCATGGAGGTCCCGAGCTGGATCAATTCGAGCCATTGGCTCCAGTCCCACTAATGCCCAAAACCAGAGCTCTCAGAGCCAAGCATGTTGTTAGAATAGTTCTCTCTGAAAAATGCCCATTGCAAATGTACATAGCAGTGTGTTGCTATTGAGGGACACGCTGCCGCCTGCAGCCACTGCTGAGCCACAGAGGGGTCTGAAGGGAAAGGCTGCAGTCCAGTGGTGCTTCTACAGCCTTCACAAGCACAAGTCAAAAACTCTGTGCCAAAATGTAAAAATACTAAGTAGAGGGTTAGCAAAAAAAAAAAAAAAAAACTCCCAGGAATGATGAGTCTTGATCAGTATATATTTGAAAACGAGCGCAGTTTCACAGACTCCCACTCAAGGACAGGGGCTGGGGGAGGTGGGCCGACCACCTCTGATTAGAGGGCGTGAACTCTTTTTTCTAATTTATATACATTTCATGACGTGAAGAAGTCCCAAACGGTTGACTGTCAGTATTGGCCCTGCAAGGTTTAGGATTATTTGAAACAGTAGATGGCATGTTGAGCCATTTTCGACCCTTAAAATGCTTATTTTTATAACTTTGGTAACAAATATCATCATCCACCCCAGCACTGATGTGTTTCATGACAGTACATTCATATAATTTATTTTACTTCTCCAAAAACATGTTGAAGTGAGTAGCAGCTCTTTAATAAAAAGCCATTTATCCACATTCACAGTTAATTTCAGACTTCAGAGACTCGAGCTGCTCTGACCGAAACAGACCTGGATAGTAAAGATAACAGAGAGAAGGGAGAAGCTCAGCTCAAATGTTTGGTGGACATCAAAGAGTAAAAGTCCAGGCCGCAGGTGAACTCACCTGAGCTTACCTGCTTCTGTTTCTACACATGTTTAATAAACCAGAAATGTTAATCAGACAGCTTGGCTGGGAATTTCCCCCTCTGCCAACGCTTTGTGCTAAGTTAGGCTAACACCTGGACTCTCAGAGATGACCCAAACACTGATCACATGACTCAGTGGGACAGATGACATCACAGTGGGCGGTGTCCAGTCTCCAGCAACAGAGCCTCCAGGGTCAGTCTGGTCTGGGGGGGGTTGAAGGGCTGGTGCAGCCAGCAGGACAGGTAGACCATGCAGAGGTCAGAGTTTGCAGTGTGGGCGAGTTCCTGCAGGATTGTCTGCTTCAACTTCAGCTCCTGACTGAAGGCTTCCCACAGGACACCAGATGACGACTCTGAAACAAGAAACATCTTTTCACCAAAAACAACAGAACGGCTCTTTAACGGAAACTGCTTATTTTTCTACAGATGTTAATTTGTTTTGATGAAAACAGTCTGGACCGGAACTGATGAAAATACAAGACTGCAAACAGGTGGATCATACTGATGTTCTAAAGGTTTGTTACAGGTAGACTCACCAAACTGTTTGGTGTTCCAGGTGTGAAATAGAGGAAACTTTCTGCCATTGGGTCCAAACTGAAATTCCTCCAGATCCTGAATACCTCGCTGTGATGTCATCAGATGCTCCATCTTCATCACCACAATGACCTAACAGGAGGAAGACAACAATAGTCAGAAGACAAAGAAACAGATGACCTCTTTACAGTTTGTGCTACAATTTAAACTTTATTTGAACTGTTTTTTTACACTTTGTGTAAAATAAGTCAACTTATGTTATATTAACAGGAAGTGCAGTAACAACCACACACGTCAAACCAACTTTAGAGGCCACTGAACTTCAAGCAGAAAACTAACAGTTCATCAGTGTAGAAACTTTCGGCTTATATTTAACTTTATTAAACTATACCGCAATAAACTTAATTTAAAAATTTTTCGAGGGTGACAGACTGTGAACTTTCTAAGAATCAATGTTCTTATTAGTGTTGTTTAAACTGATTCAGGATCAGCTGACAATTTAATTTTTCTGTTCTAAATGATTTAATTTCATTAAATGAAACTTACTGATATCTAAACTGTGCCCTTAGTGTGTGAACACTTTGCCTTTATGTTAAAATGATGTTAAACAGACCATGTTAAATGTCGTCACATTCAGAGAAAAAAATTAATTTATACTGAACCTCAAAAAGGTCAAAAGTTTAAAAAAAATTATGATGTGGAAATCTGTATGTTCAGAGTCAGGTTAGGTCGTCTTGAAACAGAGATTCTCGATCTGTCAAAAAAAATTGAAAAGGAACAACTTTCCTCGCCAGGGGCATGTTAAATTCCGAAAATTTTCCTCAAAACAGTGTGCAGTGGGCTTTGAGGTATGTTTTCTCTCGTTTGGTGGGTGTGTCAGAGGTATTACCCAATCAGAACTGACGTGTATGTAAACCCACCATATATGAAAGGCAGTGCTTTGCATAACACAACAGGGTGCACCACTGTTTCCGTTTAAATAAGATTTTGTTACTTTTGTCTGGGCGGAACGTGTCCCAGCACAGCATTTACAAAGCCATCAGCTAACCAGTGCACAGCAATTATCAGAACATCAGCCAATCAGATTATAGCATCAGCCAGACCATCAGTCAATCAGAGCACAGCATTAATCAAACCATTAGCCAATTAGATTATAGCATCAGTCATGCTATCAGCAAACCAATCAATCAATCAATCAACATTTTTTTTCTTCCTTCTGTGAAATTTCGACTGAAATTTCCTCCTCAGTTACATAAAGTTAAGTAAAGTTGAAGCGTCACCATTTTGTCAATGATGTCCTGAAGTTTGCAGCATTCGTCCTGCAGCTCTGCAGCTCGATCTGTAGGAGCTGACGGAGCTGACAAAGTTGACGGAGGTGAGAAAGGAGAGGAAGGTGAAGACTCGTCTACCAGCTGCTGCTGATTGCTCTGAGAACTGAAGGAGGAGTAAAATGAGGTCTCACACACACATTCATGATAATTATAAAAATAATTTTTTGAGTGAGAATTTAAAGATGTTAAATATCAGTGATTCACAGACAGGAAGTCCTACAGGTGAAGCTCCTGAACAGGTAAACATCATAGATTAAGTCACCATCAATGAGTCTCAGTGACTGAAATAATTTCTTCTGTTGAAGGTTAAATTCTGAATAATCCAATTCAGTAAACATGAACTTGTGTTGATACTTAAAAGTAAAATCTGCCGATTTATAATGCTTTCTAGGTTTTGACAAGAACAAAGAATGTGTAGAATAAAAAAGATGATGTGTGGTTCCGCTGCATCAATTTAGATCCTTTTTTAAAAAGTGTCCAACAGTGTTAAAATGATGAAATCTGAGGAGACTGTTGTGAAATAACTGTAATAATCACAGCATGGACCGTGGACTACCTCACCAATCGACCACAGTATGTGAGGATACGGGACTGGGTCCAACACGGTTGTCTGCAGCACGGAGGCACCGCAGGGAACAGTTCTAACTCCGTTCCTCTTCACCCTCTACACTGCACATTTCCACCAACTGCAAAAGTTCTGTGATGACTCCCCAACTGTCGGCATCATCACAGCTGGGGACGACAGGGAGTACAGACAACAGATCCAGGGCTTTGTGAATTGGTCCCAGCAGAATCACCTCCAGATCAATGCATGGAAAACCAAAGAGCTGTTGGTGGACTTATGCAGGTGCAAAAACTCCACCATACCGGTGAACATCCAGGGAATGGACATTAAGATGGTGAGGTACCTGAGTTTTCACCTGAATAATAAAGTGGACTGGACTGGTCTTACAATACAAACGCACTATATAAGACAGGCCAGAGCACACTATCTGTTGAGGAGACTCGGGTCGTTTGGACTGCAGGGGCACTCCTGAGGACATTTTTTCACTCTGTGGTGCCATCAGCCATCTTCTATTGAGTGCTCTGCTGGGGCAGCAGCATCTCAACTGCCAGAAGGCCAGTTCTGTTCTGGGATATCCCCTTGACCCAGTAGAGGTGGTGGGACAGAGGAGAATGGTAGCTAAGCTATCATCCCTGATGGAGAACATATTCCGCCCCATGCAGGACACTGTCAGACTACAACAACAGTTCTCCTAATAGACCACTCACACCAAAACTAACAAATCCACTCATGCACAATATCAATGTATACTATAATGTGCAATATCACTATTTCCTATGTGCAATAATGTGACTTCAACCATTGAGTCTATCATTTATTTTACTTATGTATTTATTTTACTTATTTCCGTAATTGCCTCTGTTTACTTATTTATTCTTACTGATGTTTTTGCTATGTATAAAGTATAAAGTAAACTAAACTAATTCAATCAAACTAAACTCACAGTCTCACATTAACGATGTTTGCTGCAACGTTGAATCCGTCCTCGTTGAGTCTTTCCCACCTCAGCATCAGGTTATGCCAGTCGGCTGCATTATCTTTGATCTTTCGGGCGGTTCCCGTGACAGCAGAGCACTTCCTGTTTGTTGAGGTCACCGTGATGTCACCTAACTGACCTGAGAACATAGTTTATCTGATTCTATTATTGAACACAACAAAACTTTACATGTAGAGCCATACAGACATTTGCATGTTTACAACAAAAAAATTATTTTTTATAGTTTTTTCATCAATATAAAAATATAAAAAACAAAATAAAAACAGAAAATCAGTCAAAAGTTTAAATCATTATTATTATTACAATTTAGACTGATAAGTAAATAAACATTTAAGAAAATAAAAATAATTTAAGAGTTTGAGAGAAAACTAATACATAAACTTTTTTTAGAAAATTAAAATAAATAAATAAACAAATTACATGAATCTTTACAGAATATAAAAATAAAAGCTTACAATAATAAACAAAATCTGATTTAAAGTTTCATCATCCTGACAGGTAAAGATGAACAGGAGGGTAAATGCGAACAGGCGTGTACATGTGTTAAATGCAGGTAAAAGTGAACAGGCAGACTTCTGTAGTTTCACACTAAAAATTCCAGTTAAAGGATTTCGTTTAATCTTTGTGTTGTAAACGTCATTCACTTCTGATATTAACACCTGAAGTTTTTCTGACCAACATACAGATCACAAATTAATGCAGGTGTGAACAGGTTATTAAAGACACAGTTTACACCTGTCGAGGGTTTAAAATCTGGGGACATTTGAATTTTTATTTAATGAAAATGATGAACTTTTTTTTAATCGTTATTATTATTATTGGCATTTCTGCTTCATCTGATAGAGACTGTAGGGAGTGACAGGAAAGGCAGAGAGAAAGGCTATGACATACAGTAAAGGGCCTAGGCTGGTTTTGAACCTGTACGCGCTCTAGCAGGTTAGCTACTGGGGCGCCCCCTTGAGGAACAATTTGAAACTATACAACCTCATGTTTATCTACAGAGAGACAAGTCCGAACATGTTGTCTGAACATCTTGAACACATAAACATCTTGTTTCTATCATATAGTTACTTTAGATGGCATGACCTTGGCCTCCAGTTCTACTGTGAGGAACCTTGGGATAGTCTTTGACCAGGACAGGTCCTATGTCTCACAGATAAAATGGGTCTCTAGGACAGGCTTCTTCCACCTGCACAATATTTTGAAAATTAGAAAAATCCTGTGTCAAATGGATGCTGAAAAACTAGTCTATGCATTTGTTACTTCTAGACTAGACTACTGTAATTCCTTATCAGGATTTCCCAATAACTAAGTGAAAAGCCTCCAGTTGATCCAGAAAGCTGCAGCACCAGTACTGACAGATACTAGGAAAAGAGATCATATTTCTCCTGTGTTAGCATCTCTGCACCTGCTCCCTTTAAAATCTAGAATAGAATTTAAAATCCTTCTCCTCACCTACAAAGTCCTTAATGGTCAGGCACCATCGTATCTTAAAGAGCTCATAGTATCCTATTACCCCACTACAACACTGCGCTCCCAGAACGCAGCCTTACTCGAGTCTCCAAAAGCAGAATGGGCGGCAGAGTCTTCAGCTAGCAGACTTCTCTCCTGTGGAACCATCTCCCAGTTTGGGTTCTGGAGGCAGACACCCTCTCTACATTTAAAGCGTACAGTAATAATAAAATCATATTCTATTAATATTGTAAAATTATTTATTATTGCGTTATATATCTTATAGTTAGGGCTGGCTCAGGCTTGTCTTGAACCATCCCTTGCTTCTGCTGCTGCTGATCCCCCCATACAATTATATCACACTACTATATTCCATTAACTTTGTGTCTTCTCGCTCCTGTAGTTTGTACTTTCCTATGCCAGTACTACTCAACACTCATAATAATAATCATTTTTATTTTATTATGAATAATAATAATTGGTGCTGCTATCGTTGCAGCTTTTATTATTAATAACACTATTACACCTATAAGTACCACTGATATTATCATAACAGCCAGTCTGACAGTGCTTGAATACAACAGTATATACACAGGTGTTCCTAGTCTCTCTCCCCCTCTCCCTCCTCTCTCCCCAGTTCCTCTCCTCTCAACCCAACCCGTCGAGGCAGACAGCCCCCACCCTGAGTGCGGTTCTGTTGGAGGTTTTATTCCTGTTAAAGGAAGTTTTTCCTCTCCACTGTGCCAACTGCCTGCTCATGTTGGGGACTATTGGATTTTTCTAAATAATAATGTCAGGTCTTGACCTCTCTCTATGAGATTTTTTTTTTATACACACACACACACACACACACACACACACACACACACACACACACACACACACACACACAAATATACACACAAATATACATACATATACGCACACACACACACACACAGTATATACACATGTATATTTACATATCCACAATATTCACAGACTGAACGTTCATAAACCTTTAGTTTGTGTATTTAATGAAGCTCCTTAGTTGTAAATAACAATTCAAAACTGGTTAAATTATATTTTATTGGTTATATTTCAAAGAATGAAAAAACTTAATCTGTAATAAACTGAATCTCATTTCTGTCCCAGGCAGAAAAGTGAGGTATGAATAAATGACTAAATAAATTTAATAACAGTTTTTAAACATCGGATCCAGGGTCAGAAACACCTTTCTTTCGTTTTAAATCCGGTCCGTATACCAGCTGATCAGCCGGTGGCGGTCGCGGAGCAGCAAGCAGATCTTAGATTAGTAATCAGTTAATCTGTTACAGAAATCGATGAGCGATTATGTATTGAACAGATGTTCACTCACCTTCCATCTGATTAATAATCCCTCTCCGTTCACGCTGACAATCGACCTTACACTTCCTGAACCTTCTTCGTTTGTGGTGTTTCTCCTGCTCCGCAGCGCGTTGGCGCCTCCCGCTAATCGATCACTTCTTCTCTTCTGTTTTCGCGGCAGCGGAGTCCGCCTGGAGTTCTTAATTTTTTAGTCGCCTTGTGCATTTATATCACGTTTCTGCGCGATTTGCGTTTTGTTTTATGTTTCATTTCAAACATCTTCTGGTAACAAAACAGAGAAAAACATCAATCAAGAAACAGCAGGTGTATCATCGACACGAACCCTGAGCTCAGCAAAAACAGTCGGAGTGGTACGTCTCGCTGTTTACACGCTCTTTGCCCACTGACGCAGCAGGAAGAAGAAGAGGAGGAAAAGCGACGCGGATGGTCCGTGTTGCCCTGATCGATTAGACCGCAGACATAATACAAAATCGATAAAACACCTGATCAGACGTCGGTGTTCTAGTGTCACTGACGTGTGAAGTCACAATGACGTCAGCGTCGCAGCTTCCTGCAGAGCTGTGGCTGCACGTGTTCAGTTTCCTTTCCTGGAGAGACAAACTGAACGTACGCTGCACCTGTTCACACTTCCGACAGCTGTTGGATAAATCCCTCCTTTGGCGGGGCTTCAGTGTCGTGCTGCGCCACTTCTCCAGGTACAACCGCCCGTTCTGGCGCAGCCTGGCTCAGAGGCACGTGGGCAGCGTTTCGGTGCGTTCAGGGAAGAGGAAACACCTGAGGCAGCTGTCCACCTGGCTTCCAGCTCTCCATGCACTCAGACTGGACGACTGGAGAGAAGGAGTCGTCGACGAGCTGAAACTATTCCACCGACTGCAGCGTCTGTCCGTCACTTCCTGTTCCGCACCGCTGAAGAACGTGGACTTCCTGTTTCCTCTGAGTCATCAGCTGACGCAGCTCAGCCTCTGTAATGTGCAGCTCACCTGTCCGGCCTCTCACCTGTTGGCCGCAGTCAGTCAGCTGACTCGTCTCACCTCGCTGGTGTTGCATCATGACGGCAGTCTGAGAGTCCCGACGCTCAGCGGAGTCCTGACTCACCTTACCGAGCTCAAATACCTGTCCTGGACCATGATCACCTACAGGACCCTGTCACATGACTTCTTCAGCCCCGCACACCCCTCAGGTAAACACACACAGCCGAACCTGATTTGTTCTAAACGAGCTGTGATGTCATACCTCCTGCAGGTCCATCCACGTGTTACACTGAGATTTCAGGTGAAGCAAGTGTCTGACTGAGAGGGCTGAAGACAGGTCAGAGGGCACAGGTACATCAATGCGTGTGACCGCAGGTGTATACACGTGTGTTGTGTTTGTCATCCAACAGGTGGTGGCGCTCTGCAGCTTTCTGACTTGCAGCTGTTGAACTATGATGCCTTGGTGACGCAAGAAGCTCTGCAGCCTTTGTCCTGCCTCCACAGCCTGTCAATCTTCCACCTGTACTCCGTACCTGGGCCCACCTGTCACCTGAAAACCTGGCTGACATCACTGCCTCAGCTCCGCAACCTCAGTGTGCACGGTTAGTGTGAACATCTACCAAACTGTCTACTGTCAGTCTACTATGCCTCTACTGTGACTAGGATTAGCTTCTAGCGTCTCCCTTAGGAGAAATTTGCCTTGGACAGTCGAGAGAAACACAGCTTCTTCACATACACAGATACAGTTAAAATTCAACATTTAACATTCAATAACGCTTCAAACTCAACTTTATTTAAACTTGAATTGACACTTCACCACCTGTTTTCACCTGTTGAATGTCAGCTGACACCTGAACTCGCGTTTAAGTCTTTTCATCATTTTCCCCTGCACTTACACTTTAATTCGCCCCTCACCCTTCAGTTAACACATTTAAATAGAAACTTGGACTTATTTCAATATTTTGTTTCAATAGTTTCTTTTCTAGTCTTTTCTGAATATTTTCAGAACACATCCATTGCTTTCACTGTAGAAACATTTTCACTGAAGGACTATAGCTTTTCTGTTTTTATTACTGAAGTACCCAGTGGTCAAACCACTGAGATGCAGTGATGTCACGATGGACTAACTCTGTCTGTCGAATAGGAGGCCATCCTCTGGCGGTGTACGCAGACTTCCTGCCGTCCTCCCTCCTCAGTCTGACTCTCTGTGTGGATCTGCAGCCTGAAGACCTGCAGGTGGTCTCACTCAAAGCTCCTCACCTGGAACACCTGCACCTGGAGCCCTGGAGCTCTTCCTCGAACCTGGTCAGACTCCTCCCACAGCTGTTCCCTCACCTGAGGATACTCCGGATCAGGTGAGTCACTGACACCTGGTGACCTTTGACCTGGAAAACTTATATCAACAGGTGGAGTTGCCTATTTAGCAGAATTGACCAGCTTAGTAACCTCATGGTTTCCATCTTTACCTGCTGGATTCCAGAGCGACCTTCAGTTTGTTGAGTGGATTTTTTTTTTGTATTTCAGACATCACCATGTTTCAGACGGGGACTTCCTTCATCTGCAAGAGCTGCAGCATCTTGACACACTGGAGGTTCTGGATTCGTACTACAGACCCAACCCAACAGACCCAAGCTGGGTCGTCTTCGAGCCGAGTCCTCGTCTGTTGCAGCTGATCTCTGACCTGCAGAAACTGACCAATCACAGAGTCCAAGTCATCACCAGCTCACGCAGAGACCCCCTCACCTGCCACTGTGTCTGACCAATCAGAGAGAATGTGACTGCACCGGGGAAGAACACCTTGTGTGACATTACTGGCAGAGGCAGGGCTAGTTTTCAGTGAAACGTTGAATCCAAAGAATTTCTTTGACGTGTTTTTAAGAGTTTGTTGATGTGAAATAGTTAAATGTTAAAATTATATTAACTCACTAAATGTGGCTTTCTGGAGAAATGTGTGTAATTACTTCCAGGTGCTATTGCTGCTGCTTTATGGGTAAAGTTGAATGTTGAATTGCTTCACATTTTTACAGGTAAATTACACCAACAATTTATTAATTTAAATACATGCTCTTGAACGCCAAAAAGTCTCAAAGACCAGAGTGTTAAGTGGTGTAGTCTAAACAGATAAATGCAAATATCCAAAAAAAACCAAAAATATCCTGTGGTTCCTGAGTTTTTAACAAAAAAACTTTTAAAACTGGCCACATGGAGGTGCTGCTTAAAATGTTTTACATGTTGCTCAGGTGAGAACATTTCATTAACATGTGTTTGACACTTTTCTGCACATTCCCACAGACTGCCGTTCAGAAACATGGATAAAATAATTATACCTCCATTGCTGCAAAATATATGAAAAAGATAAAAACACAGTAATATGAGTAAGCTGCTTTAAATGAGAATTTAAAAAAAGAATATAGAGTAATTGTGTGATTGCCAGCAAAAATTCCAATAATTCAATATAAAATTCCCTCAAACAATCACAGTTTGAGGGAAACATTTCACCTGCTACTGTTTAAACTCCTTTAACATTATAATAGTTAAAATTTGTTTATGGAGTTACAAAATTCAGAATAATTCAGTTTTGATCAAAATCTTTGAAGTTTGTTTTCATTTTTAAGAAAAAATTCTCTCAGATGGTCTAATTGTTTTTCTTTTTCTTTCTGTTCAACAGCAGCTTCACAAGTTTGAACTGAAGCTCGTTGCAACATCAAGGTTTTAGTTAAAATTGAATAACAGTAAATTAAAAGAATACATCACATGCCGCTGTCAAATTATTGTTCCCATTTGATGTTACTTTTCCTGAAAAAAATAAAACTGAATGTTGTTTTCATGTGGAAATTAAAACCAACAAATCACCTGAGCCGCATTGAACCATGTGTTCATATTTGTACTTGAGGGACAGGATGTCATGAACCAGTTGTGTAAGATCAGAGCAAGATCCAGGTGAGCCGATGATAAACTGAACATAACTGTCTCTGTGCCCTTTTCAAACCATTCCCACACCCTCTCCCTACCTACTTCCACTCCGTTTGCCCCTTCACATGGAGGGTCCGCCACATTAAGTGCCATCCCAAACCAATTACCGGGGAATAGAAGTGGGTTATAAAACCCTGCAACAGCAAGGCTACATCACTGTTGACTTACTGTGTAGCACCTGTGTTGTGTTTGTCATGAAAGACACTCCATACAAATGTAAGTTCCGTGTCACTATCCGTGCAAACATTTGCTCGTAACCTGCTCAAACTAAGATAAACGTGTAATATTGTCATACAGACATTAACAACTTAAAGGTTACATTGTATTTAGGATCAAATATACCTTTCTCTAATCTAGAAAACGATAGACGTCTTCATTTTATTGAAAAGTGCTGTATATTCACAGGGACTGTTGCACAAACCAAGCGTCCTATAAACCTTAGTTAAAAATGACAATGTTTACCAAAAAAAAGAAATGCCATCAAAGAAGCTTGGGACTAAGTTTTATTGTTCTCCACAGGCTTCTGTCTATTGTGGAGTGAATGTAATGAGTCTGCCACCTCACTGCCCACACTGTTACTTATGTAGCCTATTATTAATGATGTGTATAACCGATGATGTTTCCGACCAAACCTCTCTTCACTACCATTACTATCGCTAGCATGGTTACGAAAAGTTTCATCTCCTGTTTTCGCCAGAGAGAGTTGTGTTCGCCCTGAAGCTTGCAGCTGCATTTAATCCCTAGACCTAAATGAAAAGTGCTTCATTCAGCTGGGAGTGTGACTAGAGTTGCATTCAGTGACAGAGTGGGAGTCGGGAGGGTCTGATTTGAGAAAAGTCCTGTGCGTAAAAACAATTCTTATTTTAGAACAAACTGGACTTTAGAATCACTTTGTACCAAAACCCTCACCTGCTGTCAACCTGACCAGAAACAAACTACATCTAAGGTAAAACACACCTGTGAATAACTGCGAACCGTGAGCTGAATGTCTGTTTAACCTTGCTGGAAGGTTATATTCTACAATTACAAACTAACAAACACGTTGTTTGAATTTCACATTTTGACCCAACATTTTTAAGACTGTTTAAATTCAATTAATTTTGGTTATATTATTCCACATTTGTCTGACAGTTTTATTCCTGACAATGTGGAGAAGCCAAATAATTTAGGGCTTCATTTTGTAAAATCAGAAGTTTCACTTTGCGGTGAAATATGAGACAGTATGAATTTTCTACTTAGGCTTCCACATTTTTCCTGTTTTCCTGCGAAGATACATTAAAATATTTAATTTATTTTCAGCAGCTGATCAGTCTGAAGTGACGAGTTATAAACTGCTGACTGACATCCGTTTACCTGAACAGGACTGAACAAACAAGCATTTCTGAAGACAAATACAGAAAACAGACTTTTATTTTGAAATTACAAACAGGCTTCTTGTTCTGATATTTACAGTTTGGGGGAGGGGAAAAAAAAAAAAAAAAAAAAAAAACTGTATAAAAAACAAAAACAGTCCTTTCTGCGTTCATGCAGTCCATTATTATTAAACTCCCAGAATGCTTTGCATCCAGATGTTCAGACAGGTGTGACAGTGGGCGGAATATGCTGACGCACTGTTCACCTGTAGATCCGTTGTCACTCTGATGTGTCGCATTCTTTCTGTTTCTTTTTCTTCTTCTTCTTCTTGGCACTTTCAACAACCTGCAAGACACAAATGGGTTCATTATTAATATTTTAAAATTATATATATCATTGTATTTCACATTATATAACATATGAACAGAAGTGTTAAGGTTAACTGATTTATTTTCCAACTGATTAAACATGATGAATATTAGTTTATATATAACAATTCATTTACAGCTGAAACTAAAAATCGGGTTAAGTTTCTGATTATAGTAATCAGCCGGTCAAACTTAAAAAAAAAAAAAAAAATCATCCATGTGAATAAAAATCCAGAAATAAATAGCAACCACCACCACAATTCAGATCACATATATACAAAACACGTTCAAATTACGTAGTGTGTACATCAAATCGCGTGATGGACTGTGTGTGTATGTATAAACAGTAGGAGGAGACAGCAGAGGAAATTATGTTGTGAAGTGACACTTTACACATGTCCTATCATGTTCAAACATCTAAGTAACGTGTTCTGTAGGAACTAAATTCTATAAAGACATCATGTGATGTCAAATTTTGGGAAAATTGTGTTTTTTGTATTGTGACCTCACTGTGGGAGGAGATTTCAGTTCTGCCCCCCCCCCCCAAATGGTTGTTTGACTTATGAAAACCTTGCTGATCCAAAGGTATCGTTAAATTGTGTGCCCCTTTACCCTCACTTTGAAATCAAACTGACCTCAGTCTCAGGCTCCGCCCCCGCCTCCTCAACCCCTGCCCCTTCCTCTACATGCTCTGCCTCCTCAAGTTTGGCTCTCTTCTTTTTCTTCTTCTCTTTCTTCACTTCCTCTGCAGATGGCGTGGGGGGCATCGTCGCTGCGTCACCGTCGCTATCTGTTGCCTCCCTCTTTCTCTGCAGAGCACACAGTTCAGAGGTTAAAGGTCAGAGATTCTCACTCCTCACTGAATATGAAACCAATTTGAATCTCTACAGCAGGTTCAGATCAATTTTCAGCATAATGAAGTCAATGAGAATTTAAATAAGGGTTCATATAAATTGGTTTTCATAAAGAACTAGTATGAGGAGAATCAGAAACCATAACATTTAATGTTAAACTGATCAAGTGATTGGTCTGATAAATGCGAGTTTACCTTTGCTGAAGCATCACATGACTCCTCTGTCACCTTTGAGACACTTTAAAAAACACAACAAAAAAGCAGTTTTAATGAACATTTTATCGTGTCTATCCTTTAACCTCAAGCTGAGCATGATGTCACATCACTGTTTTCAGGTGAGCTGCAGCTCAGCAAACAGCAGAGCTAAGAAGCTCAAACCTGAAAGTTTCTGTAGCAGACTGACTCCCTCAGAGAACACATCAGCTCAGTAAGGGATAACTGTCTGCAACTTGCTATCAATGAACCTGTGCACACGTTTGCATCAATGTACCTGTCCTGTTGAATCACCCATCAATCTGTATCACTAACAGCTGTGTATCACAGCCCTGCCCTCCCCAGGTGACATGTACCTGTAGTCGACGTATTGGTTCTTCCAGTCCTGTGGTGTGCTGCCATTAGGTTTCCCATGTTTGTCGAGGAGTCCTTTCTGAATCATCATCTTCTTTTGACTCGCCTGATTGAAACAAGAAAAACTCATTAAAATGTTGGCACTAAGAGGTTTCAATCGTGAGAAGCGATCAATAACTTCAGGCGTACCTTCGGTCCTAGACCCCACTTCCGAGGATACGTGTCTCTCTCCATGATAACCCTCTTTATCTTCGCCACAACGCCGTGATCACATGTGGAGATCACAGCTGTTGTCATCAGAGCAACAGCTGGATGACAGATTCAACAAGAGAAGACTCATTAATAATTTACGGTCTGGTTAATAATCTGATTTTATTAATTAATCTGACCTGTTGATCTCAGAATAAACCTAAATGTGTCTAAATATTCACTGAAGCCATCAGAAAAGGGTGATAGATAGCAGGTCATCACAGCCCGAGAGCTACTGCAGCTACTCAGCTCATCATGTGGCTTCAACCCTCACCTGCGCGCGCGCGCACACACTGTCTCACCTGTACAGATGGCCTCCCCCTTGGTTGTTATGACGACTATGTCCTGGTTCACCTCGATGCCGTCTTCATATCTGAGGACACCTGGCAGCATGATCTTCGCTCCGTAACAGATGGCATTCACCTGGAGACACAGTCATGGTTCGTCAGGTGAATTTCATCCAGAAAATCTGAACTCAGTAAAATACAAATGTAATAAAGAGGCAGACTAGAAACAGCAACAGTGTTTCAACTTTATCTTTCAGGACAAAGACGACTCACAGCACTGTCCTTCATCACCAGCCGTTTGTGAGACACCAGCAACTTCTCCAGCGGGAATATAACTCTCCTCAGATATGATTCGTCTTTGTTGTGATCAAACTGCCACTGAGCATCCAGAACGTCGTGCATCGTGACCATGTTGTCCTGAAATAAAATCAGAATGAAAACATGGTACATGTGATGATATAATGACGTCCGCGATTACAGAGTGATGTCATTATAATGTCAGCAGCAGTGAGGCTCCAGATATACAGATGATGTAAACTGTGTCTCTGCTGCAAGTTTCTGTTCCAAAGTCTAATTATCAGACCAGCACCGAGCAGCAGGACTGAACTCAACACTTTGAACCTCAGTAACCTCAGACTCTGACCTCTTAGGTGAATAGGAAATAATGCTGACCTTCTCCCCCAGGACTCCGGACCGGACTCTTCTCAGTTCCTGCATCTGACCCCCAACCCCGAGCAGCAGACCCAGGTGGACACACAGAGTCCGGATGTAAGTTCCTGCTTCACAGCTCACCCAGAAGATACCTGCGATACACAGGCAGGTGACCTTTTACATCACAGGACCTGTCAGTGATGACCCATAACCCCTCTGTGACCTTGACTGCGCCATAAACACAAAACACTAAATGTTCTAAGATCTGCAGGTTTACAGTAAGGTTTGTAGTTTGCTTCATTAAAGTTTAAATGTGAGTAAAACTTAGTTAAAATAAAGCTGCAGATTTAAACTGAAAGTCAAAGATAATGAACAAACACGAACTGATGAAAACTCAGAACAATTAAAAGGTGCATACTGATAATTGACAGACGATCTTACCCAGCCTCCTCTCGGGGTCATACTCGATCAGTTTGCTCTCATAGATCGTTCTGACTCTCAGTTGACGTTTCACGGCGGCGATCAGCGGCGGTCGCTGGAACAAAGCGCCGGACAGTGTTTCCAACGCCTGCAGATAGAACCTGAGTCAGTGAGGATTACATGACTGGTCATATGACTGGTTGTTAGGTTTAAGGACAAGAAAATAAAAACAGCAGACTCTAATGACATTATTCAAAACAAGCGCAAGGATTATTTCTGTAAAAAAAAAAAAAAAAGTCTCAGCATATTTAAATCGGGAACAACAAAGTCTCCAAACTGGAGCCCTGAGGACCCAATTTGTTCAAATACAGAAAAAACAGCAGACTGCTCCTTTAAAGTTAAATAGGAGTGAGTCTCTTTACCTGCAGATGACCTGCTGACACCTGAAACTGACCTCACCTGAGGTCATCAAAGATAATTTATGTTACAGAGCCTTCATGCTGAATATTTCGGTAATTTCAGTCTGAAATCAATAGAAATGAAAACTTTCCTCCTGCAACTTATTACTGTTCATCAACGTTCGATTGATACTGTAATTAAACCCAGCTCTGGTGTTTTTAAATCTCTCTAATCAATAAATCATTATCTATTGAATGATCAGCTGCAGCAGTGAGCAGGAAGTTGTCAGACTTACCCGAGCCAGAGCGTGTTCGCTCTCTATTACATTGTGCAGCCGAACAATTCCCACATACTCTTTACCTGCAACACACACAGAGAGTAGTGAGTGGGCTGCTGGGTTTTATTGCACTGACACGCCTGTCAGCAGGCTGGAGACAATCAGTACCACACAGATCAACTAAAATTACAGGACAAAGTTTCCTTCCTCTGACATTAACAAACAGGAAGTGCTCATCACTGCGTACCAGCGCTCTGCTGAGATTTGACCAATCGTGTGGCTCGGTCTACACACACAATCAGACAGCCCGTGACCTTCGGGTCGAGCGTCCCGCTGTGACCTGTCTTCTCCACTCGCAGGATCCTCCGGATCCATGCCACCACCTCGTGAGACGACGGGTTTGCCGGTTTGTCCAGGTTAATGAACCCCGACCTAACAGGAATCAGGAAGTACACTGATCAATATGTCTTCACAGTGATTTTAGCATGATAGCTTAGCATTGTTAGCTGATGTAGTCGTGGATAATGTTAGCGTAGCATTATGTTACCTGACATAGTCCTGGATGCCCCTCCTCAGGGGGTTGCTACCGCTTGGTAGTGGGGTGTAATGAGTTGTCCGGACATTCAATTTGTCAAAATTCTGCAGGAAACAAAACTTAATGTCAGACAATGACTACTTTGGTTGGTCTGTGGCTGAAGTTTGTTCACTTTCTATATGAAAAGGATCAACAGAAAGTCACAGGTGCCTGTGGCACATAAGCACTCTTATTTTGATAACCTGCTCTAACGTCATCTCCATCCTGTGTCTGCAGTTCATTTATCACCTAATTATTTTATACAATAAGGTAAACAACTATGTGGACAGTGACAAATTCCATAACTTTGCCTCTGTACACCACTATCAAGATGTGATTGAAGCGTATCATTTTCATCTTTAATTCAAGGGGTTTAACAAAAATATTGCATTCGTCATTTAAAAATTTCAGCCATTTTTGTACATAGTCCCTCATTTGCAAAGGCTCAGAAGTAGCTGGACAGTTGACTGAGTTTCATGGCCAGGTGTGGCCTGCTCCATTGTTATTTTGTAACAAATTAAGCAGTTAAAAAGGTTTGGAGTTGATTCCAAGTGTCGAATTTGCATTTAGTAGTTGTTCATGGGAACTCTCGATATCTGGGCCAAAGACATGTCGATGCAAATGAAGGAGGCCATCATTAGGCTGAAAACACAAAACAAACCTATCAAAACAGATGGCAGAAACTTTAGGAGTGACCAAATCAACAATTTGGTACATTCTTAAAAAGAAGGAATGCACTGGTGAGCTCAGCAACACCAAAAGGCCTAGAAGACCACAGAAGACAACTAAAGTGGATGATCGCAGAATTATTTCCTTGGTGAAGAAGAACCCTTCACAACATCCAGCCAGGTCAAGAGCACTCTGGAGGAGGAAGGCATATCATTGTCAAAGTCTACAATCAAGAGACGCCCTCATGAATGTAAATACAGAGGGTTTAACACAAGGTGCAAACCCTTAGTAACTCAAGAGAGGCCAGACCAGACTTTGCCAGAGAACATCTAAAAAAGCCTGCCAGGTTCTGGAACAAGAATCTGCAGACAGATGTAACCAAGATTAACTTGTACCTAAATGATGGGAAGAGAAGAGTATGGAGAAGGAAAGGAACGGCTCATGATCCAAAGCATAAAACATCACCTGTCAAACATAGTGGAGGCAGTGTTATGGCATGGGCATGTCTGGCTGCCAATGGAACTGGGTCACTGGTGTTTATTGATGGTGTAACTGCTGATAGAAGTGTCAGGGTTGAATACTGATGCGTATAGTTCTATACTATCTGCTCAGATTGAGCCAAATGCTGCAAAACTGATAGGACAGAGCTTCACAGTAGTGATGAATAATGACCCAGAAAATACTGAGAAAGCAACACAAGAGCTTCCCAAGGCAAAGAAATTGAAAATTCTTAAATGGCCCAGTCAGTCACATGACTGCAACCGAACTGAGAATGGCTTTCACTTCCTGAAGACAAAACTGAGGCCAGAAAGACCCACAAACTCGCAGCTGCAGTAGAGGCCTGGCAAAGCATCTCAAGGGAGGAAACTCAGCATTTGGTGACGTCCACGGGTTCCAGACTTCTGAAAATGAGGGACTATGTATAAAACTGGCTGTAATTAAATAGAAAAACGGTTAATGTGATATTTTTGTATGTGTTTATGTATATACATCTGTGTTGCAGGTAAAGTGCAATGCGATCATGGCTGTGAAGCTGCTCAGCTGTTTTGATAATCTGGTTGCGGTGGGCACAATTTCAGGTCAACAATGCAGTTTTCCACCTGGTGTCTCCACTTCCAGGTCGCAAAATTGTGAAAATTGCGTCACTGTCCAAATACTTATGATACTTAACGGTATATTACAGATGCATTAGTCCTTCCTTTCGGAATAAAATGTTTTATTTTTTTCTTTCCCTTCCAATATTTATATGCTCTTATTGTGTAATTTGTGTCAGATCATCATCAGATCTTTACTTGACCACCGTATTGAACAAAGTCTCTGCATCATGTGATCAGAACAGGAAGTCGTCTTGGCAGCAGTCTTTTCAAGTCGTTCTCTCTCCGTGGTTTCAGGTCATAGTCCGACAGAACGCCAGCACAACCCTGTCACCACGGCAGAGAGGCCCCACTCCCAGAACGGGAGCAGAGGCAGAGACGAGATGGCCGCAGCTCAGAGAATGGATAAACTGATTCATCATGTCACATGACCAAGACTCATTGATAATTAATATTTTAATAATAATAATAATAATAATAATAATAATAACAACAATAACAACAATGCTGCACACTCAGGACCTAAAGAGTTATCTTCATTAACAGCAGCTATGACTACGTTCGGAATAAATGCTCAGTTGCATCAGGTTACACACCTTTACACCTCACCTGATGACAACATGGTAAGACTTAATCTTACAGGCTTATTAACTGCAGGTTCATTTTATGTAAATTTTCCTTCACGAAAACAGCAGGTATAATGATGTTCTGTTTTAAATAGTTGATGTGTGTCACCTTTAATAAAAGAGGCCACTGAGACGTATCCAGGGAGGCGACTTTAGACTCTGGTTGGATGAAAAAGTCTCCACTCTGTTGGATCTCCTGTTAAATAACAACGAAATGTTCTATGTTCTTCCAGAAGAAAAATCAAACTTAAAGTCTGCAGGTAAAATAAAAACTCACCCCAACTTCTTCTTCACTGACTTTCTTTGCCTTCTTCTTCTTCTTCACTGACACTGCTGAAACACAAGCAGACTCCTTAAATAAAAACGTGGAGAGTCAAATCAGATTAATAAAAAATGATCCTGCTCCACCTTCACCCAGGTGTTTAAACTCAATCTGGTGTTGAAAGAGTTTAAATTTACTTCTGGCCACAACCTTCAGATAAATTTAGTCAAAATATTTGATTCCAATAGCAAACAAACTTTCTTTTAAACCTTTAAAGAGATTATTTCACATTTATGTTTAATGAGGCAAAGCAGCAGCCCACGTGGCCTCTTCGATAGCACGTGGTTGTTAGCATCAGGAGCTAACAAACTGAGCTAACAGGCCGACTGATAGATAAAACTAAAACATCAAACAGTGGATAACAGACACAGGCAGGCAGGCATGCAGGCAGATATCAATACAGGGTATTGATCAAGTATTGATAATCGAGAACGGGGTTTGACTGCTGTAATCTGTCACCTTCAGTCTTTAAGAACACGCGGTTCAGGGTTCAGGTTTACTGACCATTCACACCCAATCTTCCATACGTGTCTCATTTTAACATATTTAGTCCATCTTTACTCCCGGTTTACTGCTGCTTTGATTCTGCCAACTCAGAATCTGCCGGAAACTTTTCATAAATCGGAGCGTCCACACGTGGTTCTGCGGGGAGCCGTCACCAGGCCCACCAGGGCTAAAACCTTAAAATCTCCCATATTGCTGTACGTTGATAAGGGTCCAAATCATCAAGAATACGTAAAACCAAATGCTGAGCACCGCCCCTGTAATCTAAAAGTGTCTTTAAATTACTTTTTTTCTCAATGTTGTTTGGCGTCAAACGCAGAAAAACTGTTAGTCCGGGAAAGATCAAGAGGCCTACATACACAGTTTGTGCATTTAGACAGTTTCAATCAAACGTTAATCTGTTAGTTTAAACGCTGGCATTAGTTCAAGTTGGTTATTTGAAATGTTTCCAGTGAAACGTGCTGCACACTCACCCTCCGTGTCCGCCATCTTGAACTGAGGGACAGAGCGCAGAGACCGCGATCTGCCTCTTTCTCCGCCTCCTTTCTTCTTCTTGGGTTTTTAACGGCGGGTTGGCAAACAGCGGATTAGATGCATTACCGTCACCCTTTGCCTCGGAGCTCGGTCCAGATATTAAATCTAAGAAATGGCAGAGGATTTTTCTACATTCCTGAACTTTGGCTAGTGCAAAATTAACCCTTGGCGGAGATAATGAATAATACTGCACAGTTTAATCATTTATGCCTAAATTTAAACTGTTTTGACATATGGAGACATAGGAATCCTAACACAATGCCCTTTACTTGGTGTACCAAAGATATGACTAAATAATCATAGGTAGATTTATGGTTAATATCTAGCGAATTAAAAAGCAAGTAATGGATGTTTACATTGAGTCCTTTGTACTCATTGATCACAAGCTTATTTACATATCAGTGAGTCTTGATAACATAATTGTGGGAAAGTAACCAAAGACAAGGTACCGGAAATTAAACAGTACCATTTTAGAAGATAACCAGTTTATGGGTACTACTAAATTTATTATCAGTTAAAGTTGGAATAATGCTAATGTATTAAAATCGTATGTTGGGCACTGGGAATTTATGAAATATAAGATCAAAAGACTGGCTATCCCGAGGGTGAAGGAAATACCAAAGGCCAAATGAACAAAAGAGGATATTGCTACTGGCCATTCATGTCTTGTTGCATCAAGATGTGGTGCAAGCAATGCACCGCATGTGATGCAAGACAGAGGCCCATTACCTTATCAGAGAGCAGCAATGAGAACATTTTTTGCTACTGAGCCATTCTAAGAGGTCACAGCTGACATTTTTGAGCTCCCTATCACAAGTCGTGGCAACAGGAATGTGCTTGTTGTTAAAGATTATTTTTCAAAGTATGTCAACCTCTATGCCACTCCAGACCAATCCAGAAATGCATCACACAGATCAAGGATGTCCATTTGAGTCTGACCTAGTGAAACACTTCTGTCAACTGCTGAGCCTCCAGAAAATTAGGGTTAGATTTAGGAAAATTGTCTTGATGGCCCTCCCCATGACTTCCAATGACTACATGGTTTGGAGTGGAGAACCAAAGGCAAGGCACAGGCTCAGTGCATGTCACTACAGAGTTCCCCCACTCTCTGCACACCTAGGTCAGAAAAGGAAGGGAAGAAGAACCAATCAGAATTAAATGACTGAAATAAAAGTTGCAAGTGACAAACTATCAAAGTTGAAGTGGGAAAAGCACTGTAAACTGTCAGAATCCACAATGTGGAATATCCATTCCAAAGCTGCAGGTTATCCAATTTCCCTGTCCCATGCACCGCATGACCCCAGGGAATGGCATCAGCAATCCCCTGTGTCAAATGACCCAAGAATTGCAAAGGATACTCACCTCGA